>NW_025317561.1:0-56293 GCF_018873765.1 Telopea speciosissima
CAAAGGGCTTTAGTAGACAAGCTGGTAGAGGTCTCTTATCCCGAAGATATTGAAGAAAGGATAATCTGGATGGATAGGAAGTCCTCTGAGGTCGTCATTCCCACGGTTGAGGAGAGTAATTTCATGAAACAAATCCAGGCAATCTTCACTCCTTGATTATAAGATCTGATGCATGATCTGTTCTTGGAGATGGAAAGGTAAAAGGTCAATCCAATACTGCAATCCTGCCAAAACCTCTTTTTCCTTGGTCTCTTCATGGCCTTCAAACCCATTTAGCTTGGTCATATCAGTTGTTGAAGGAAGAGAGGATTCATGAACATCCTGGGCGAACATTATTGATGGAGACTTTTGACCTGTCACTACCTCTTCTAAAGGAACAGCAAAGCTTGGATAAAGGAGGTGGGATCAAACCCTTCTAAATCTTCTTGAGGGCATTGATTGTCCGATTAACAAACTATTGTTTTGCCCCTGGCTTGAATTTTCTGCTTCCAAGGTCTTGGATAGCATGCCCGAGTGCAATGCATTCATTAGTGGGGTGCCCCTCTTGGGTGTGATAGTCACAGTATTGATTTGGATTATACCAAAATGGTGGAGGATCCCGCCGGTCGAGGAGGAACCGTGCCCAGAAGTCCCAGTTTCTTCAATTCAGCATATGCAAGAGACCTAGCCACACCCAAATCGGTGAACTCACGTTGTCTTGAATTTGCCATATTCGCCTTCGAATTTTGGCTCTGATATTGCATTGTGTGGCTATACTGGCCATATGCCTTTCTGAGCAATTTGTCTTCAATATGCTTCCCTACGGCCATTAGCTCTTCAAAAGTCTTGAGGTGTTGGTAGTAAAGACAATCATGATATTCTCCGTACAGATTTTCCAGGATCATCTCCACCTGTTCTGCTTCTGCGGGCGATTCCATATCTTTACGTCCTTCTCTCTAAACCTCATAATGAAATTGTAGAACCCTTCAGTAGGGCCTTGCCTTCGTGTCTCCAACTCTCTCCATGTGACATCCACTTCAGTGTTGTATGAGTACTGCTTTGTAAAGGCTCTCACCACTGTTGACCAAGTCTGAGTCTGTGCCTGATCTAACTGTATCAACCATCGCAAAGCAGGTCCAGCAAGCGAGTAGAGAAAAGTCTGCCCCATTCGATTTTTTGTGAGGCCCCAAGATTTAGCCACTGTAGCAAAGATTTTGAGGTAAGCTTTAGGGTCACCTAAACCATCAAATTTATCCAATTTCCTTTTGAAGTCTTCGGGTATCTTTCCTTCAAGGAAGAACACCAAGTTATCTTCAGGCTCCTCGTGAACCGTGTCCTTGACAGCAATTTCAAGCCTTTCAACTTTCTCCCTCATCATACGCTCCCTTTCAGTCTCGGGATACTCCTGAGTTGCGTTGATCACAGCATCTTCTTCCTCCATCATAATCCTGGTGGGTACCCTAGGCACTGTCGGGACTACTCTGTGAGTCATAGGCTGAGCATGCTCCGACTCCCTGAAAGTAGGTATTGTGCCTCCTTGGGACATATCTCGTACGGTTTGCAAGATTTGCACCATAAATTGCTTCATCTCTGCCACCTCAGCCTGTAATTGGTCCATTTGTCGACCTAACCATACTTCGGGTGGATCACTGCCTAACGAATCCACCATGGTGGTTCTATCTGGGAAAAGCCTGATCGAACTCTGCCTCACGATGTTGGGTGGAGACGGGGAAGTCCTGAACACCTCTGGATTGGATTGGACCAATTTGGGTTAGCTTATTGTCATAACGGGCTCACGTGGGTAACAGGAAGTCTTTCGATGTGAATTGTGCTTTACATAAGTCAGAGAGAATTATTTCAGGTCACAAGGAATTTACTAAAATTTCTTTATTTTTTATTTAAAAACATTTTTTTTTGTATTTTATTTTTATCATTTTTTTGGGATTTTATTTTTATCATTTTTTTTGTATTTAATTTAGCTCAAGTAATCGAAGTTGTCATTGGAGCTTCTGATATTGTAGAAGTTCTCTCAGACCATACTTCGAATGCCATCGTTGCCCAAACATTTCTTAAAAAAGAAAAATAAACAAACAAAGAAGAAAGCCGAGTTTCAAGTTCCTGATGATTATATCTTGAATCAATACGAGGTGCCCCATTTTCGAGGGACATGTTGGAATCCCATCATACAGGAGTGGGCTCCCATCTTTCTTCGAGGGACTATCGCGGGACTATGGAATTCCTTACTTTGGGCGGCGTCTCGTATTGAGGCCAGATTAATCATCAAGCGACCTTAAACTCGGTCCTTCTTACAGCTAACAAGGGTTAGTTTGTGTCGCACCCTAATCATATATGGTCTATTTTCCTACATGATGCATGTAAGGGGTAGGCTTGATAGGACAGAAAAAGGTCACCCTTGACAGAACCGATATACCTATCGCTCGTGGTTGCGAATTGCGGGTACGTGGTTCTTTTAATATACCTGGAGAGTAGGTCACTCAATCTCAGAGTAATCATGCTAGTGCCTTTTTTGAATGGCTAAAGCATCCCACAGCACACTAGTGAATACCCTCGCTGGTGATTCTAAGCTCGTACAGTAAATATCAAAGGCTGTAGCTTCGCCGCGAATTACCCATGACTACTCACGGGGTCCAATGACTAACTACGGGGATAAAAGTGTTCCCATGCAGTGCGTGTGTGCACAAAAGTGGTACAGGAAGCGGCTATCATCCCATCTCAGAGTACTTAGTATGACGTACCTCACCTCCCCGGGGGTAGAGGTACGACAGGGAGTGCCCTCGTCGTTTGATTTTACTTCGAGCACTATGCATGATGCAGTTAATACAAACAAAAGGGTTAGCCAAACATGTTATCATACAAACAATACATAAGGGAGAATATTCTTGCATTTAACGAGAGCATCTAGTGTTGAAAGCTTGACATATCCCCAGCGGAGTCGCCACTGTAAGTACCGTGGTCCTCGGGACGAGGGTTTCTCAGCCTTATGGCGACAAGGATTGGCTTCGATGAATAACGGCGTATCGTTCCGATATATCATCATGGGGATTGGGATCATGCTTTATAAAGGAATGGAGTCGCCACCTGGGATTAGGGCCTAGGACCCAATGGGTGTAGCCCCATCCGGGGTTAGCGGAAAGGGCTAAGTGATTCCATATGGTCTGGTCAGAGATTCAGGGTAAGTAGTCAGGTTACGAGGGTGGGAAGGTGTTAGGCACCCACCTCGCCCGAATAAACCGGTCTTTCTACTAGATGCTGGTTTTTTAATATTCTCCCTTGATAATATATCTTATACTAACATGTAAGGCTAAGTTATGATACACTAATCTTGACAAAAGAAGAGAAAATCATTTATTATGTACACTAAACAAGTTGCTTTAGTTGTCTACATTATGCCAAAAATAATGAAAGGGAAAGAGACAGATACCTGTCTAGAAATGCAAGAAATAAATGAAAGCGCACCGAGGGCGAAATATGTGATGTCCCACGGCTCAGGTGGAGACGGACGTTCGGCTTGTCTCTCTCTTGTCGGATAGAATGAGGCTATACGAGATGAGTTTTGTCACTCAGACTTCGGGCAGAGTAACGACTATATAAGAGATTCTCGTTATCTGTACACAGACAGAATAACGGCTGTGAAGGGGGTTTTTCGTTATCCGTACACTGACGGGATAACAATACCCAAGAGCAGAATCGCTCTATGCTTAGATGGGTAATCGAAGGATCTACCCAAGTCGAAGAACTCCACTCACTCACATGCTCAAGAGGGAAAGACGGAGGAAAAAAAGGGTGAAAAGGGGGCAAAACGAACCCTGGGGGGCCTCCTTACCCGAGAAAAGCTTGAGAAATGAGGGGGGGAGACCCTCCTATTTATAGGGAGGGGTCCCCTCTCTCTCCTGGCTAGATAAGTCATCCATGGCGCCGTGGAGATGTCCACGACGTCGTGGGGGACTTTTCCACGGCGCCGTGGGTGACGTCAGTAGGTTGATGTCACACCCCCTCATGGCGCCGTGGAAATTCGGTACACATCCCCACAGAGGGTGAGCAGTATCTCCTTCAGCATTTGATAAAAGGGTCTTATAAGTCATTTTAGGGATGTTAGGGTGATTTGGTTTAGATGTAGGGACAAGAGTCCTTCTTGAGAGAGATACCAATGTCTGTCCGTATCCTGTTGTCATCATCGCCGGGGAGTGACAAAATTCAGTGTCTACAGTATCGATTCAAAAGTCACGGCCCTTAACATTGCATCCACACGTCTAATTAGAGATACAAACACTTTTTAGAGAATCCCAAACCCAAAAAAGTATAGAAATTTCCCCCAAATAACTCCAAACGACCCGCCCGACCTGGTTTTAACCGAAAATGAACATATGCCAAAATAGGTGTCGAATCGAAAGTCACGACCCTCAACATCGCATCTACAAGTCTAATAAGAGATAAGGACACTTTTTAGAAAACACCAAACGCAAAAAAGTACAGAAATGCCCCCAAATATCCCTAAACGACCCACCCGATTTGGTTAAACCAAAAATGAACACATGCCAAAATAGGTATCGATTCGAAGGTCCTGACCCTCAACATCGCATCCACACGTCTATTAAGAGATAAGGACACTTTTTAGAAAATACTAAACCCAAAAAAGTACAGAAATGCCCTAAAATAACCCCAAACGACCCACTCGGTCTGGTTTAAACCGAAAATGAACATATGCCAAAATATTTATAGATTGGAAGGTCACGACCTTGAACATCGCATCCACACGCCTAATAAGAGATAATGACACTTTTTAGAGATTCCTGAACCCAAAAAAGTACAAAAATGCACCCAAATAACCTAAACGACCCAGCTGGTTCGGTTTAAACTAAAAATGAACATATGCCGAAATAGGTATCGATTCGAAGGTCACGACCCCCAACATTGCATCCACACGTCTAATAAGAGATAAGGACACTTTTTAGAAAATACCAAACCCAAAAAAAAGTACAGAAATGCCCCCAAATAACCCCAAACGACCCACTCGGTCTGGTTTAAATCGTAAATGAACATATACCAAAATGAGTATCGATTCGAAGGTCACGACCCTCAACATCGCATCCACACGTGTGATAAGATATAATGACACTTTTTAGAAAAAACCAAACCCAAAAAAGTATAGAAATGCCCCCAAATAACCCCGAACGACCAACCCGGTCTAGTTTAAACAGAAAATGAACATATGCCAAAATAGGTAGCTATTCGAAGGTCACGACCCTCAACATTGCATTGACACGTCTATAAGAGATAAGGACACTTTTTAGAAAATGCCAAACCCAAAAAAGTACAGAAACGCCCCGAAATAACCCCAAATGACCAACCCAATCTGGTTTAAATCGAATATGGACGTATGTCGAAATAGGTATCGAATCGAAGGTCACGAACCTCAACATCGCATCCACACGTCTAATTAGAGAAAATGACACTTTTTAGAGAATCCCAAACCCAAAAAGTACAGAAATGGCCCCAAATATCCCCAAACGACCCGCCCGGTCTTGTTTAAACCAAAAATGCACATATGCCAAAATAGGTATCGATTCGAAGGTCACGACCCTCAACATAGCATCCACAGGTCTAATAAGAGATAAGGACACTTTTTAAAAAATACCAAACACAAAAAAAGTACAGAAATACCCCCAAATAACCCCAAATGACCCACCCGGTCTGGTTTAAATCGAAAATGAACATATGCCAAAATAAGTATCGATTCGAAGGTCACGACCCTCAAAATCGCATCCACAAGTCTAATAAGATATAATGACTCTTTTTAGAAAAAATCAAAACCAAAAAAGTACAGAAATGCCCCCAAATAACCCCAAACGACCAACCCGGTCTAGTTAAAACTAAAAATGAACATATGCCAAAATAGGTAGCGATTCGAAGGCCACGACCCTCAACATTGCATTGATACGTCTATAAGAGATAATGACACTTTTTAGAAAATACCAAACCCAAAAAAGCACAGAAACGCCCCCAAATAACCCCAAACGACCAACCCAATCTGGTTTAAATCGAAAATGAGCGTATGTCGAAATAGGTATCGATTCGAAGGTCACGACCCACAACATCGCATCCACACGTCTAATTAGAGATAAGGACACTTTTTAGAGAATCCCAAACCCAAACAATACAGAAATGCCCCCAAATATCCTCAAACGACCCGCCTGGTCTGGTTTAAACCGAAAATGCACATTTGCCGAAATAGGTATTATTTATCGAAAAAAAAATACATATATAGGTATCGATTCGAAAGTCACGACCCTCAACATCGCATCCAAATGCCTAATAACAGATAAGGACACTTTTTAGAAATTACCAAACCCAAAAAAAGTACAAAAATGCCCCAAAATAACCTAAAACGACCCACTCAGTCCAGTTTAAACCGAAAATGAACATATGCCGAAATAGAAATCGATTTGAAGGTCACGACCCTCAAGATTGCACCCACACGTCTATAAAAGACAAGGACACTTTTTAGAAAATACCAAACCCAAAAAATTATAGAAATGCCCCCAAATAACCCCACACGACCAACCCAATCTGGTTTAAAACGAAAATGAACATATGTCAAAATAGGTATCGATTCGAAAGTCACGACCCTTAACATTGCATCCACACGTCTAATTAGAGATAAGGACACTTTTTCGAGAATCCCAAATCACAAAGTATAGAAATTCCCCCAAATAACCCCAAACGATCCACCCAGTCTAGTTTAAACAGAAAATGAACATATGCTGAAATAGCAATCGATTCGAAGGTCACGACCCTCAACATTGCATCCACACGTCTATAAAAGATAAGGACACTTTTTAGAAAATACCAAACCCAAAAAAATATAGAAATGCCCCCAAATAACCCCACACGACCAACCCAATCTCTCTTAAAAAAAAAATAAATATATGTCAAAATAGGTATCGATTCGAAAGTCACGGCCCTTAACATTGCATCTACGCGTCTAATTAGAGATAATGACACTTTTTAGAAAATACTAAACCCAAAAAAGTACAGAAATGCCCCAAAATAACCCCAAACGACCCACCCGATCTGGTTTAAATCGAAAATGAACATATGCCGAAATATTTATTGTTTGGAAGGTCACGACCTTGAACATCGCATCCACACGCCTAAAAAGAGATAAGGACACATTTTAGAGATTCCCGAACCCAAAAAAGTACAGAAATCCCCCAAATAACCCAAACGACCCAGCTGGTCTGGTTTAAACTGAAAATGAACATATGCCGAAATAGGTATCAATTCGATGGTTACGACCCTCAACATCGCATCCACACGTCTAATAAGAGATAAGGACACTTTTAAGAAAATACCAAACCCAAATAAAGTATAGAAATGCCCCCAAATAACCCCCAAATGACCCACCCGGTCTGGTTTAAACCGAAAATGAACATATGCCGAAATAAGTATCGATTCGAAGGTCACGACCCTCAACATCGCATCCACACGTCTAATAACATATAATGACACTTTTTAGAAAAAACCAAACCCAAAAAAGTATACAAATGCCCCCAAATAACCCCAAACGACCAATCCGGTCTAGTTTAAACTAAAAAGGAACATATGCCGAAATAGGTAGCGATTCGAAGGTCACGACCCTCAACATTGCATTGACACGTCTATAAGAGATAAGGACACTTTTTAGAAAATACCAAACCCAAAAAAGTACAGAAATGCCCCCAAATAACCCAAAACGACCAACCCAATATGGTTTAAATCAAAAAATGAACGTATGTCGAAATAGGTATCGATTCGAAGGACACGACCCACAACATCGCATCCACACGTCTAATTAGAGATAAGAACACTTTTAGAGAATCCCAAACCCAAACAGTACAGAAATGCCCCCAAATATCCCCTTACGACCCGCCCGGTCTGGTTTAAACCAAAAATGCACATATGCCGAAATAGGTATTACTCGTCAAAAAAAAAATACATATATAGGTATCGATTCGTAGGTCACGACCCTCAACATCGCATCGACACGTCTAATTAGAGATAAGGACACTTTTTAGAGAATCCCAAACCCAAAAAGTACAGAAATGCCCCCAAATATGCCCAAACAACCCACCCGATCTGGTTTAAACTGAAAATGAACTTATGCCGAAATAGGTATCGATTCGAAGGTCACGACCCTCAACATTGCATCCACACGTCTATAAAAGACAAGGACACTTTTTAGAAAATACCAAACCCAAAAAAGCATAGAAATGCCCTCAAATAACCCCACACGACCAACCCAATCTGGTTTAAATCGAATATGAACATATGTCAAAATAGGTATCGATTCGAAAGTCACGACCCTTAACATTGCATCCACACGTTTAATTAGAGATAAGGACACTTTTTAGAGAATCCCAAACCCAAAAAGGTATAGAAATTTCCCCAAGTAACCCCAAACGACCCGCCCGGCCTGGTTTAAACCGAAAATGAACATATGCCGAAATAGGTACCGATTCGAAGGTCACGACCCTCAACATCGCATCCACACGTCTAACAAGAAATAAGGACACTTTTTAGAAAATACCAAACCCAAAAAAAGTACAGAAATGCCCCCAAATAACCCCAAACGACCCACCCGGTCTGGTTTAAATCGAAAATGAACATATACCGAAATAAGTATCGATTCGAATGTCACGACCCTTAACATCACATCCACACGTCTAATAAGATATAATGACACATTTTAGAAAAAACCAAACCCAAAAAAGTATAGAAATGCCCCCAAATAACCCCGAACGACCAACCCGGTCTAGTTTAAACCGAAAATGAACATATGCCGAAATAGGTATCGATTCGAAGGTCACGGCCCTCAACATTGCATTGACACGTCTATAAAAGATAAGGACACTTTTTAGAAAATACCAAACCCAAAAAAGTACAGAAATGCCACAAATAACCCCAAACGACCAACACAATCTGGTTTAAATTGAAAATGAAAGTATGTCGAAATAGGTGTCGATTCGAAGGTCACGACCCTCAACATCGCAACCACACGTCTAATTAGAGAAAATGACACTTTTTAGAAAATCCCAAACCCAAAAAGTACATAAATGCCCCCAAATATCCTCAAACGACCCGCCCGGTCTAGTTTAAATCGAAAATGCACATATGCCGAAATAGGTATTACTTATCAAAAAAAAAAATACATAAATAGGTATCGATTCGAAGGTCATGACCCTCAACACCGCATCCACAAGTAATTAGAGAAAAGGAGACTTTTTAGCGAATCCCAAACTCAAAAAAGTAAAGAAATGCCCCCAAATAACCCCAAATGACCCAACCGGTTTGGTTTAAACCGAAAATGAACTTATGCCAAAATAGGTATCGATTCAAAGGTCACGACCCTCAACATCGCATCCAAACGTCTAATAAGAGATAAGGACACTTTTTAGAAATTACCAAACCCAAAAAAAAGTACAGAAATGCCCCCAAATAGCCCCAAACGACCCACCCGATCTGGTTTAAATCGAAAATGAACATATGCCGAAATAGGAATCGATTTGAAGGTCATGACCCACAACATCGTATCCACACGTCTAATAAGAGATAAGGACACAATTTAGAAAATACCAAACCCAAAAAAGTATAGAAATGCCCCTAAATAACCCCAAATGACCCACCCGGTCTAGTTTAAACCAAAAAAGAAAATATGCCAAAATAAGTATCGATTCGAAGGTCACGACCCTCAACATTGCACCCACACGTCTATAAAAGATAAGAACACTTTTTAGAAAATACCAAACCCTAAAAAGTACAAAAATGCCCCTAAATAACCCCACACGACCAACCCAATCTGGTTTAGATCGAAAATGAACATGTCAAAATAGGTATCGATTCGAAAGTCACGACCCTCTACATTGCATCCACACGTTTAATTAGAGATAAGGACAGTTTTTGGAGAATCCCAAACCCAAAAAAGTACAGAAATGTCCCCAAATAACGCCAAACGACCCGCCCAGTCTTGTTTAAACCGAAAATGAACATATGCCGAAATAGGTATCGAATCGAAGGTCAGGACCCTCAACATTGCATGCACACGTCTAATAAGAGATAAGGACACATTTTAGAGAACACCAAACGCAAAAAAAGTTTAAAAATGCCCCCAAATTTCCCCAAACGACTCACCCAGTCTGGTTTAAACCGAAAATGAACATATGCCAAAATTGGTATCGATTCGAAGGTCACGACCCTCAACATCACATCCACACGTCTAATAAGAGATAAGTACAATTTTTAGAAAATACCAAAACCAAAAAAGTATAGAAATGCCCCCAAATAACCCCAAACGACCCACCCGGTCTGGTTTAAACCGAAAATGAACATATGACGAAATAGGTATGATACGAAGGTCACGACCCTCAACATCACATCCACACGTCTAATAAGAGATAAGGACACTTTTTAGAAAATACCAAACCCTAAAAAGTATAGAAATGCCCCCAAATAACCCCAAACGACCCACCCAGTCTGGTTTAAATCGAAAATGAACATATGCCGAAATAGTTATCGATTCGAAGACCACGACCCTCAACATCGTATCCATACGTCTAATAAGAAATAAGGGCACTTTTTAGAAAATCCCAAACCCAAAAAAGTACAGAAATGCCCCCCAATAACCATAAACGACCCATCTGGTCTGGTTTAAACCGAAAATGAACATATGCCGAAATAGGTATCGACACGAAGGTCACGACCCTCAACATCACATCCACATGTCTAATAAGGGATAAAGATAATTTTTAGAAAATAGCAAACCCTAGAAAGTAGAGAAATGCCCCCAAATAACCCTAGAGGACCCACCCGGTCTGGTTTCAACCGAAAATGAACATATGTCGAAATAGGTATCGATTCGAAGGTCATGACCCTCAACCTCGCATCCACACATCTAATAAGTGATAAGGTCACTTTTTAGAAAATACCAAACCCAAAAAAGTACAGAAATGCCCCAAAATAACCCCAAACGATCCACCTGATCTGGTTTAAATCGAAAATGAACATATGCCAAAATAGGTATCGATACGAAGGTCACGACCCTTAACATCACATCCACACGTCTAATAGGAGATAATGACACTTTTTAGAACATACCAAACCCTAAAAAGTATAGAAATGCCACCAAATAAACCCAAATGACCCATCCGGTCTGGTTTAAATAAAAAATAAACGTATGACGAAATAGGTATCGATACGAAGGTCACGACCCTCAACATCGCATCCACACGTCTAATAAGAGATAAGGACACTTTTTAGAAAATGCCAAACCCTAAAAAGTATAGAAATGCCCCCAAATAAACCCAAATGATCCATCCGGTCTGATTTATATCAAAATGAACGTATAACGAAATAGGTATCGATACGAAGGTCACGACCCTTAACATCAAATCCACACATCTAATAAGAGATAAGGACACTTTTTAGAAAATACCAAACCCTAGAAAGTACAGAAATGTACCCAAATAACCCCAAACGACCCACCCGGTCTGGTTTAAACCGAAAATGAACATATGTTGAAATAGGTATCAATTTGAAGGTCATGACCCTCAACCTCGCATCCACACGTCTAATAAGTGATAAGGACACTTTTTAGAAAAGAATAAACCCAAAAAAGTACAGGAATGCCCCCAAACAACCCCAAACGACCCACCCGGCCTGGTTTAAATCAAAAATGAACTTATGCCGAAATAGGTTTCGATACGAAGGTCACGACCCTCAACACCACATCCACACGTCTAATAAGAGATAAGGACACTTTTTAGAAAATACCAAACCCTAAAAAGTATAGAAATGCCCCCAAATAACCCCAAACGTTCCACCCAGTCTGGTTTAAACCGAAAATGAATATATGCCGAAATAGATATCGATTCGAAAGTCATGACCCTGAACATCGGATCCACACGTCTAATAAGGGATAAGGACAGATTTTAGAAAATACCAAGACCAAAAAAAGTACAGATATGCCCCAAAATAACCCCAAACGACCCACCCGGTCTAGTTTAAACCAAAAATGAACTTATGACGCAACAAGTATCGATACGACGGTCACTTCCCTCATCATCACATCTACACGTCTAATAAGAGATAAGGACACTTTTTAGAAAATAGCAAACACTGAAAATTACAGTAATGCCCCCAAATAACCCTAAAGGACCCACCCGATTTGGTTAAAACCAAAAATGAACATATGTCGAAATAGGTATCGATTCGAACGTCATGACCCTCAACTTCGCATCCACACGTCTAATAAGAGATAAGGACACTTTTTAGAAAATACCAAACCCAAAAAAGTATAGAAATGCCCCCAAATAACCCCAAACGACCCACCCGATCTGGTTTAAACCGAAAATTAACATATGTCGATATAGGTATTGATATGAAGGTCAAGACCCTCAACATCACATCCACTGGTTTAATAAGAGATAAGGACTCTTTTGAGCAAATACCAAACCCAAAAAAGTATGGAAATGCCCCGAATAACCCCAAACGTCACACCCAGTCTGGTTAAAACCGAAAACGAACATATACTGAAACAGGTATCGCTTCGAAGGTCACGACCCTCAACATCGCATCCACATGTCTAATAAGAGATAAGGACAATTTTTAGAAAATCCAAAAACCAAAACAGTACAGAAATGCCCCAATATAACCCCTAACAACCCACCCGGTCTGGTTTTAATCGAAAATGAATATATGGCAAAATCGGTATCGATACGAAGGTCACGACCGTCAACATGACATCCACACGTCTAATAAGTGATAAAAACACTTTTTAGAATATGCCAAACCAAAAAAAGTACAGAAATGCCCCCAAATAACCCCAAACAACCCACCCGGCCTGGTTTCAACCGAAAATGAACATATATTGAAATAGGTATCAATTCGAAGGTCATGACCCTCAACGTCACATCCACACGTCTACTAAAAGATAAGGACACTGTTTAGAAAATCCCAACCCCAAAAAAGTTCAAAAATGCCCCCAAATAACCCCAAACGACCCACTCGTCTTGGTTTCAATCGAAAATGAACATATGTTGAAATAGGTATCGATTCGAACGCCACGACCCTCAACATCGCACCTAAACGTCTAATAAGAGATAACGACACTTGTTAGAGAATCCCAAACCCAAAAAAGTATAGAAATGCCCCCATATAACCCCAAACGACCCACCCGGTCTGGTTTAAACCGAAAATGAACAAATGCCAAAATAGGTATCTATTCGAAGGCCACGACCCTCAACATCGCATCCACACGTCCAAAAAGAGATAAGGGCACTTTTTAGAAAATTCCAATCCCAAAAAAGTACAGAAGTGCCCCCATAAAACCCTAACCGACACACCCGGTCTGGTTTAAACCGAAAATGAACATTTGCTGAAATAGGCATCGATTCGAAGGTCATGACCCTGAACCTCGCATCCACACGTCTAATAAGAGATAAGGACAGTTTTTAGAAAATACCAAAACTAAAAAAGTAAAGAAGTGCCCCAAAATAACCCCAAACGACCCACCCGGTCTAGTTTAAACCGAAAATGAACATATAACGCAATAGGTAATGATACGAAGGTCACGACCCTCATCATCACATCCACACATCTAATAAGAGATAAGGACACTTTTAGAAAATACCAAACCCTAAAAAGTACAGAAACACCCCCAAATAACCCCAAACGACCCACTCGGTCATGTTTAAACCAAAAATGAACATATGTCGAAATAGGTATCGATACGAACATCATGACCCTCAATATCGCATCCACACATCTAATAAGAGATAAGGACAATTGTTAGAAAATCCCAAACCCAAAATAGTAGAGAAATACCCCCAAATAACCCCAAATGACCCGCCCGGTCTGGTTTAAACCAAAAATGAACATATGTCGAAATAGGTATCGATTCGAAGGTCACAACCCTCAACATCGCATCCACACGTCTAATTAGAGATAAGTATACTTTTTAGAAAATCCCAAACCCAAAAAAGTAACAAAATGCCCCCAAATAACCCCAAAAGACCCAACTAGTCTAGTTTAAATAAAAAATGAACATATGTCCAAATAGGTATCGATTCGCAGGTCACAACCCTCAACATCGCACCCACACGTCTAATAAGAGATAAGGAAACTTTTTAAAAAATCCTAAACCAAAAAAAGTATAGAAATGCCCCCAAATGACTCCAAATGACCCACCCAATCTGGTTCAGGACCGAAAATGAACATATGTCGAAATATGTATCGATTTGAAGGTCACGACCCTCAACATCGCCAAAATAACCCCAAACGACCCACCGGTCTGGTTTAAACCGAAAATGAACGTATGTCTAAATAGGTATCAATTTGAATGTCCCAACCCTCAACATTGTATCCACACGTCTAAAAAGAGATAAGGACACTTTTTAGAAAATACCAAACCCAGAAAAGTATAGAAATTCCCCCAAATCACCCTAAACGACTAACCCAGTCTGTTTTAAACCAAAAATAAAAATATGTCGAAATAGGCATCGATTCGAATGTCTTGACCCTCAATATCGCATCCACACGTCTAATAAGAGAAAAGGACAATTTTTAGAAAGTCCCAAACCCAAAAAAGTACAAAAATGCCCCCAAAGAACCCCAAACGACCCACCCTGTCTGGTTTAAATCGAAAATGAACATATGTCAAAATAGGTATCGATTCGAAGGTCACGACCCTCAACATCGCATCCACACGTCTAATTAGGCTTTTTCCTTTTACATGAACATTTTTGGAGCTAATGCTAATGATGTTGGTTTTTTCCCCTGGTCTATTCCTTTGCAAAACGGCTTGAACCTTGAGCAGCAAAATAGTCTTATTGGACAGGTTTCTAACAAGGAAATAAGGGAGGTGGTTTTTGCTATGAGGATCTCCAAAGCCCCAGGGCCAGATGGGTTTGGGGCTGCATTCTTTAGCCACTCTTAGGAAGTTGTTGGAGAGGATCTCTCGCTGGCCATTAAATGGTTTTTCTCCGAGTCCATTTTGCCCAGCTCCATTAATGCTACATTCATCATCCTCATCCCGAAGACCGAAGCTACTTCCTCTTTTGCAGGGTATAGGCCAATAGCTCTTTGCAATCTATTTTATAAAATCATTACAAAAATTTTATCTAATAGGCTGCAAGGAGTTATTGGGAAAGTGGTTAGTGATAACCAATCTGCTTTCATCAAAGGGCGCTCTATTGTGGATAATATCCTTGTTTGTCATGATGTGGTAAGGGGTATTGAGCAGAAAGGGACATCTCCTACGGCAGTGCTGAAAATTGATAAACATAAAGCCTATGACTCCCTTAGTAGGAAGTTCCTCCTTGAGATTATGGAGAGGATGGGTTTTCCAAGCAAGTTCATTCGGTGGGTGCAAGTGTGTGTTGACACTCCTTGCTTCTCGATTCTTCTTAAAAAAAAAAAAAAAAAAAAAAAAAAAAAAAAAAAAAAGCCCTACAGGTTATTTCAGAGGGAAGAGGGGAATAAAACAAGGAGATCCTCTTTCCCCTTATTTGTTCACTATTGCTATGGAAGGCTTCTCTGCTTTGATGAGGAAGTTGGACTCTGAAGGTCGGATCAGCTTGCTCCCTAGATGCAAAAGCTCCCATCTGTCACATCTTATTTTTGCAGATGATTTGATGATCTTTGTGAAGGCTGTCCCAAATTCTATCTCGGCCTGTTTGGGGGCTCTGGCTGATTTTCACACCTATTCTAGGTTGAAACTCAACAGAGCTAAGTCCTCTATTATTTTAGGGGGCATTACTCAAACGGCCAGGCTACAACTTTTGGAATTAACGAATTTTGTAGACACTAAGCTGCCCATTCGGTATCTTGGTGTCCCTCTTATTTCTCGCAAGCTCACTTTGGTAGATTGTTCCGCTATCCTTGATTTTGTGAGACGAAGGCTTGATGGTTGGGATGCAGCTTCTTAGCTCTATTCTCCAAGGGTACTATATTTATTGGTCGGGTATTTTTGCCTTACCAGGTGGAGTTAAACAGAAGCTGGAATCCATGTTCTCAAACTTCCTTTGGAACGAAAGGTACACTATGTTTCTTGGGATAAAATTTGCAAACCTAAAGATGAAGGGGTGTTAGGTGTCTGCAGAATTTCTTATATGAATATTGTGGGTATCTTAAAGCAAGTTTGGTGGATTGCCTCTACATAGGACAGCCTTTGGGTTAGGTGGGTCTATTCCCATTACTTGAAGAATGATTCCATTTGGACTGTGAAAATCCCCCAAAACTGCTCTTGGGTCTAGAGCAAATACTCAGGTATAGAGATTTGGTTGAACCCCACATTCACCATATTATCGGATCTGGCCACTCTACAAGGCTTTGGCTCGATAAATGGTACCCTCAAGGGGTCTTATTAAAAAAATTTGGGGACCGTATTAGATATGATGCGGGCTCTCACCGCATGGCTATGGTTTCGGACATTATTAGACAGGGTGCCTGGCATCTCATCTTCCATGGTTCTTTTGACTTGATTAGTGTTTGGGGTGATTTGCAACATGTTCCCCTCTTGAATGGCACGGAGGACCTTATTTTCTGGAAAAAAAACTCCTAATGGCTTGTTCACTACTAAGTCCGCTTGGGACACTGTTAGAAGAGCTGCTAGTAAGGTGGGCTGGAATAAATATATTTGGTTTGCTGAGAACTTCCCTATGCATTCTTGCACTACTTGGAGATGTCTTATGGGTGCTCCCCTACCAAAGATCAGCTTATTAACAGGAATATCCATGTTGGTCCGAATTGCATTTTTTGTTGGGCTGGAACTAAGAGCCATGAACACCTCTTCTTTAATTGTCCCTTTTCTAGCAGCATTTGGGGAAGACTTAGTTCTCTTTGGTCACAAGGGGGTGGGGGGCCTAACACTCTCCAGAATGTGATTGATTGGCTTGCAAATGTTGGTTGTACTAATGATAGGATGGACATTATTCCCAAGCTTGCTTTTTGTGCTACTGTGCACTATATTTATTGGGAAAGGAACCAAAGGATGTTTACAAACAAGGTCAAGTCTTATGATCAGATTGTTGAGGCTATCCGACTTGATGTGGCTATCAAGTGTGCTGCCTTCCCCATGCCGGTTGTTAAGGGCACTTTTTAGAAAATCCCAAACCCAAAAAAAGTACAGAAATGCCCCAAAAAAACCCCAACCAACACACCCGGTCTGGTGTAAACCGAAAATGAACATATGCCAAAATAGGTATCGATTTGAAGGTCACGAACCTCAATATCGCATCCACACGTCTAACAATAGATAAGGACACTTTTTTGAAAATACCAAACCCAAAAAAGTACAAAAATGCCCCCAAATAACCCCAAACGACCCACCCGATCTGGTTTAAACCGAAAATGAACATATATAGATATAGGTATCGATTCGAAGGTCATGACCCTCAACCTCGTATCCACACATCTAATAAGAGAAAAGGACAATAATTAGAAAATACCAAACCCCAAAAAGTACAGAAATACCACCAAGAAACCCCAAACGACCCACCTAGTCAGGTTTAAACCGAAAATAAACATATGCAAAAATAGGTATCAATACGAAGGTCACAACCCTCAACATCACATCCACACGTATAATAAGAGATAAGGACACTTTTTAGAAAATACCAAACCCTAAAAAGTATAGAAATGCCCCCAAATAAACCCAAACAACCCACCCGGTCTGGTTTAAATCGAAAATGAACATATGCCAAAATAGGTATCGATTCGAAGGTCACGACCCTCAACATCGCATCCACACGCCTAATAAGACATAATGACAGTTTTTAAAAAATACCAAAGCCAAAAAAGTACAGAAACTCCCCCAAATAACCCCAAACGACCCACCTGGTCAGGTTTAAACCGAAAATGAACATATGTCGAAATAGGTAACGATTCAAATGTCATTACCCTCAATATTGCATCCACACGTCTAATAAGAAATAAGGACAATTTTTAGAAAACCCCAAACCCAAAACAATACAGAAATGCCCCCAAATAACCCAAAATGACCCACCCGATCTAGTTTAAACCGAAAATGAACATATATCAAAATAGGTATCGATTTGAATGTCACGACCCTCAACATCGCATCCGCACGTCTAATTAGAGATAAGGAAAGTTTTTAGAAAATGCCAAACCCAAAAAAGTACCGAAATGCCCCCAAATAACCCCAAACGACCCAACTGGCCTAGTTTAAACCAAAAACGAACATATGTCCAAATAGGTATCGATTCGCAGGTCACAACCCTCAGCATCGCACCCACACGTCTAATAAGAGATAAGGACAATTTTTAGATAATCCCAAACCAAAAAAAGTACAGAAATGCCCCCAAATAACTCCAAACGACCCACCCGGTCTGGTTCGATCGAAAATGAACATATGTCGAAATACGTATCGATTCGAAGGTCACGACCCTCAACATCGCATCCATATGTCTAATAAGAGATAAGGACACTTTTTAGAGAATCCCAAACCCAAAAAAGAACAGAAATGCCCCCAAATAACCCAAACGACCCACCCGGTCTAGTTTAAATCGAAAATGAACACTTGTTGAAATAGGTATAAATTTGAACGTCACGACCCAAAATATCACATCCACACGTCTAATAAGAGATAATGACACTTTTTAGAAAATCCAAAACCCAAAAAAGTACAAAAAAGCACCCTAATAACCCTAAACAACCCACCCGATATGGTTTAAACCGAAAATGAACATATGTCAAAATAGGTATCGATTCGAAGGTCACGACCCTCAACATCACATCCACACGTCTAAAAAGAGATAAGGACACTTTGTAAAAAATCCCAAACCCAAAAAAGTATAAAAATGCCCCCCAAATAACCCCAAACGACCCACCCAAACTGCTTTAAACCAAAAATGAACATAAGTCGAAATAGGTTTCGATTCGAAGGTCATGACCCTCAACATCGCATCCACACGTATTATAAGAGACAAGCACACTTTTTAGAAGTACCAAACCCAAAAAGGTACAAAAATGCCTCCAAATAACCCCAAACGACCCATCCGGTCTAGTTTAAATCAAAAATCAACATATGTCAAAATAAGCATCGATTCAAAGGTCACGACCCTCGACATCGCAGCCACACGTCAAACAAAAGATAAGGACATTTTTTAGAAAATACCAAACCCAAAAAAGTACAGATATACCCCCAAATAACCTCCAACGAGCCAGCGGTCTGGTTTAAATCGAAAATGAACATATGTAACAATAGGTATCGATTCGAAGGTCATGACCCTCAACCTCGCATCCACACGTCTAATAAGAGATAAGGACACTTTTTAGAAAATACCATACCCAAAAAAGTCAAAAATGCCCCTAAATAACCCCAAACGACCCACCCGGTCTGGTTTGAACCGAAAATAAACATATGCCGAAATAGGTATCGATACGAAGGTCACGACCCTCAACATCACATCCACACGTCTAATAAGAGATAAGGACACTTTTTAGAAAATACCAAACCCTAAAAAGTATAGAAATGCCCCCAAATAACCCCAAACAACCCACCCGGTCTGGTTCAAATCGAAAATGAACATATGTCGAAATAGGTATCGATTCGAACGTCATGACCCTCAATATCGCATCAACACGTCTAATAAGAGATAAGGACAATTTTTAGAAAATCCTAAACCCAAAACAATGCAGAAACGCCCCAAAATAACCCCAAACGACCCACCCGATCTGTTTTAAAACGAAAATGAACATACGTCGAAATAGGTATCGATTAGAAGGTCACGACCCTCAACATCGCATCCACAGGTCTAATTAGAGATAAGGACACTTTTTAAAAAATCCCAAACCCAAAAAAGTACAGAAATGCCCCCAAATAATCCCAAACGACCCAACTGGTCTGGTTTAAACAAAAAATGAACATATGTCCAAATAGGTATCGATTCGCAGGTCACAACCCTCAACATCACACCCACACGTCAAATAAGAGATAAGGACACATTTTAGAAAATACAAAAACCAAAGAAGTATAGAAATGCCCCCAAATAACCCCAAACGACCCACCCGGGCTGGTTTAAACCGAAAATGAACATATGTCCAACTAGGTATCGATTCAAAGGTCATAACCCTTAACATTGTACCCACATGTCAAATAAGAGATAAGGACACATTTTCGAAAATCCCAAACCCAAAAAAATTTAGAAATGCCCCCAAATAACCCCAAACGACCCACCTGTTCTGTTTAAATTGAAAATGAACAGATGTCGAAATAGGTATCGATTCGAAGGTCACGACCCTCAACATCACATCCACACGTCTAATAAGAGATAAGGACACTTTTTTAAAAACATCCCAAACCCAAAAAAGTACAGAAATGCCCCCAAATAACCCCAAACGACCTATCCGATTTGGTTTAAACCGAAAATGAACATATGTAGAAATACATTTCGATTAGAAGGTCCCGACCCTCAACATCGCATCCACACGTATAATAAGAGATAATGACACTTTTTAGAAAATACCAAACCCAGAAAAGTACCAAAATGCCCCCAAATAACCCCAAACGACCCAACCGGTCTGGTTAAATAAAAAATGAACATATGCCGAAATAGGTATCGAAACGAAGGTCACGATCCTCAACATCGCATCCACACGAATAATAAGAGATAAGGACACTTTTAAAAAAATACCAAACCCAAAAAAGTACAGAAAAGCCCCCAAATAACACCAAACGACCCACCCAGTCTGGTTTAAACCAAAAATGAAATTATGACGAAATAGGTATCGATACGGAGGTCACGACCCTCAACATCACATCCACACGTCTAATAAGAGATAAGGATACTTTTTAGAAAATACCAAACCCTAAAACGTACAGAAATTCCCCACAATAACCCCAAACGACCCACCCAGATAGGTTTAAACCGAAAATGAACATATGTCAAAATAAGTATCGATTCGAAGGCCACGACGCTTAACATCGCACCCACACGTCTAATAAGAGGTAAGGACACTTTTTGGAACATCCCAACCAAAAAAAAGTACAGAAATGCCCCCAAATAACTCCAAACGACCCACCCGGTCTGGTTCAGACCCGAAATGAACATATGTCAAAATACATACCGATTCGAAGGTCACGATTCTCAACATCACATCCACACATCTAATAAGAGATAAGGACACTTTTTAGAGAATCCCAAACCAAAAAAAGTATAGAAATGCCCCCAAATAATTCGAAACGACCCACCCGGTCTGGTTTAAACCGAAAATGAACATATGTCGAAATAGGTATCGATTCGAACGTCGCTACCCTCAACATCGCGTCCACACATCTAATAAGAGATAAGGACACTTTAAAAAATCCCATGCCCAAAAGATACAGAAATGCCCCCAAATAACCCCAAATGACCCACCCGGTCTGGTTTAAACCAAAAATGAACATATGTCAAAATAGGTATCGATTCGAATGTCATTACCCTCAATATCGCATCCACATGTCCAATAAGAGATAAGGACATTTTTAGAAAATCCCAAACCCAAAACAGCACAGAAATGCCCCCAAATAACCCCAAATGACCCACCCGATCTAGTTTAAACTGAAAATAAACATATATCAAAATAGGCATCGATTCGAATGCCACGACCCTCAACATCGCATCCACACGTCTAATTAGAGATAGACACTTTTTAGAAAATCCCAACCCCAAAAACGTACATAAATGCCCCCAAATCACCCCCAAACGACCCAACTGGTCTTGTTTAAACCAAAAATGAACATATGTCCAAATAGGTATCGATTCGCTGGTCACAACCCTCAGCATCGCACCCACACGTCTAATAAGGGATAATGACACTTTTTAGAAACTCCCAAACAAAAAAAAGTACAGAAATGCCCCCAAATAACTCCAAACGACCCACCCGGTCTGGTTCGGACCGGAAATGAACATATGTTGAAATACGTATCGATTCGAAGGTCACGACCCTCAACATCGCATCCATATGTCTAATAGGAGATAAGGACATTTTTTAGAGAATCCAAAACCCAAACAAGTACAGAAATGCCCCCAAATAACTCAAACGACCCACCCGGTCTGGTTTAAATCGAAAATAAAACGACCAAAAATATCGCATCCACTAGTCTAATAAGAGATAATGACACTTTTTAAAAAATCCCAAACCCAAAAAAGTACAAAAAAGCACCCCAAATAACCCCAAACGACCCACCCGGTATGGTTTAAATCGAAAATGAACATATGTCAAAATAGGTATCAATTCGAAGGTCACGACCCTCAACATCACATCCACACGTCTAAAAAGTGATATGGACACTTTTTAAAATATCCCAAACCCAAAAAAGTATAAAAATGCCCCCAAATAACCCCAAACGGCCCACCCGATCTACTTTAAACCGAAAATGAACATATGTCGAAATAGGATTCGATTCGAAGGTCATGACCCTCAACATCGCATCCACACATATTCTAAGAGATAAGCACACTTTTTAGAAATACCAAACCCAAAAAAGTACAGAAATGCCCCCAAATAACACCAAACGACCCACCCGGTCTGGTCTAAACCGAAAATCAACATATGTCAAAATAGGTATCGATTCGAAGGTCACGACCCTCGACATCGCAGCCACATGTCAAACAAGAGATAAGGATACTTTTTAGAAAATACCAAACCCAAAAAAGTACAGATATGCCCCCAAATAACCTCAAACGACCCGCCGGTCTAGTTTGAACCGAAAATGAACATATGTAAAAATAGGTATCGATTCAAAGATCATGACCCTCAACCTCGCATCCGCACATCTAATAAGAGATAAGGACCCTTTTTAGAAAATCCCAAACCCAAAAAAGTACAGAAATGCCCCCACAATAACCCCAAACAACCCACCCGGTCTGGTTTAAACTAAAAATGAACATATGTTGAAATAGGTATCGATTCGAACGTCCTGACCCTCAATATCGTATCAACACGTATAATAATAGATAAGGACAATTTTTAGAAAATCCCAAACCCAAAACAATACAGAAAAGCACCAAAATAACCCCAAACGACTAACCCGGTCTATTTTCAATCGAAAATGAACATATGTCGAAATAGGTATCGATTCGAAGGTCACGACCCACAACATCGCATCCACACGTCTAATTAGAGATTATGACACATTTTAGAAAAAACCAAAACCAAAGAAGTACAGAAATGCCCCCAAAAAACCCCAAACCACCCACCCGGTCTGGTTTAAGCCGAAAATGAACATATGTAGAAGTTGATATCGATTCGAAGGTCAAGACCCTCAACATCACAACCACACGTCTAATTACAGATAAGGACAATTTTTAGCAAATCCCAAACCCCGAAAAGTATAGAAATTCCCCCAAACAACCCCAAACGACCCAACTGGTCTGGTTTAAATAGAAAATGAACATATGTCCAAATAGGTATCGATTCGAAGGTCACAACCCTCAACATCACACCCACACGTCAAATAAGAGATTAGGACACATTTTAGAAAATAGAAAAGCCAAAGAAGTATAGAAACACCCCGAAATAACCCCAAACGACCCACCCGGGCTGGTTTAAACAAAAAATGAACATATGTCGAAATAGGTTTCGATTAGAAGGTCCCGACCCTCAACATCGCATCCACACGTATAATAAGAGATAAGGACACTTTTTAGCAAATACCAAACCCAGAAAAGTACCAAAATGCCCCCAAATAACCCCAAACAACCCAACCGGTCCGGTTTAAATAAAAAATGAACATATGACGAAATAGGTATCGAAACGAAGGTCACGATGCTCAACATCGCATCCGCATGAATAATAAGAGATAAGAACACTTTTTAGAAAATACCAAACGCAAAAAAGTACAGAAAAGCCCCCAAATAACCCCAAACGACACACCCGACCTGGTTTAAATCGAAAATGAAATTATGTCAAAATAGGTATCAATACGAAGGTCACGACTTTCAACATCACATCCACACGTCTAATAAGAGATAAGTAAACTTTTTAGAAAATACCAAACCCTAAAACGTACAGAAAAGCCCCACAATAACCCCAAACGACCCACCCGGATAGGTTTAAACTGAAAATGAACATATGTCGAAATAAATATCAATTCGAAGGCCACGACCCTTAACATCGCACCCACACATCTAATAAGAGGTAGGGAGACTTTTTGGAAAATCCCAACCAAAAAAACAGTACAGAAATGCCCCCAAATAACTCCAAACGACCCACCCTGTCTGGTTTAGACCAGAAATGAACATAAGTCAAAATACGTATCGATTTGAAGGTCACGATTCTCAACATCGCATCCACACGTCTAATAAGAGATAAGGACACTTTTTAGAGAATCCCGAACCAAAAAAAGTACAAAAATTCCCCCAAATAACCCCAAACGACCCACCTGTTCTGGTTTAAACCAAAAATGAACATATGTCGAAATAGGTATTGATTCTAATGTCATCACCCTCAACATTGCATCCACACATCTAATAACAGATAAGGACACTTTTTAAAAAATCCCAAGCCCAAAAAAGTACAGAAATGCCCCCAAAATAACCCTAAATGACCCACCCGGTCTGGTTTAAACCGAAAATGAACATATGACAAAATAGGTATCGATTCGAACGTCACGACCCTCAACGTCTAATCCACACGTCTAAGAGATAAGGACACTTTTTAGAAAATCCCAAACCCTAAAACGTACAGAAATGCCCCCAAATAACCCGAAACGACCTACCAGGTTTGGTTTAAACCAAAAATGAACATATGTCGAAATAGGTTTCGATTAAAAGGTCCCGACCCTCAGCATCGCATCCACATGAATAATAAGAGATAAGGACACTTTTTAGAAAATACCAAATCCAAAAAAGTACAGAAAAGCCCCCAAATAACCTCAAACGACCCACCCGGCCTAGTTTAAATCGAAAATGAAATTATGTCGAAATAGGTATCAATACGAAGGTCACGACCTTCAACATCACATCCACATGTCTAATAAAAAATAAGGAAACTTTTTAGAAAATACCAAACCCTAAAACGTACAGGAATGCCCCACAATAACCCCAAACGACCCACCCGGATAGGTTTAAACCGAAAATGAACATATGTCGAAATAAGTATTGATTCGAAGGCCACGACCCTTAACATTGCACCCACACGTCTAATAAGGGGTAGGAACACTTTTTGGAAAATCCCAACAAAAAAAAGTACAGAAATGCCCCAAATAACTCCAAACGACCCACCCGGTCTGGTTCAGACCAGAAATGAACATATGTCGAAATAGGTATCGATTCGAACGTCACGACCCTCAACATCGTATCCACACGTCTAATAAGAGAAAAGGACACTTTTTAAAAAATCCCAAGCCCAAAAAAGTACCGAAATGCCCCCAAATAACCCCAAATGACCCATCCGGTCTGGTTTAAACCGAAAATGAACATATGTCAAAATAACTATCGATTCGAAGGTGACGACCCTCAACATCACCTCCACACGTCTAATAAGAGATAAGGACACTTTTTAAAAAATCCCAAACCCAAAAAAGTATAGAAATGCCCCCAAATAACCCGAAACGACCTACCAGGTTTGGTTTAAACCGAAAATGAACATATGTCAAAATAAGTAGCGATTCGAAGGCCACGACCCTTAACATTGCACCCACACGTCTAATAAGAGGTAGGAACAATTTTTGGAAAATCCCAACAAAAAAAAAGTACAGAAATGCCCCCAAATAACTCCAAACGACCCACCCGGTCTGATTCAGACCAAAAATGAACATATGTTGAAATAGGTATCGATTTGAACGTCACGACCCTCAACATCGCATCCACACGTCTAATAAGAGATAAGGACACTTTTTAAAAAATCCCAAGCCCAAAAAAGTATAGAAATGGCCCCAAATAACGCCAAATGACCCACCCGGTCTGGTTTAAATCGAAAATGAACATATGTCGAAATAAGTATCGATAAGAAGGTGACGACCCTCAACATCACCTCCACACGTCTAATAAGAGATAAGGACACTTTTTAAAAAATCCCAAACCCAAAAAAGTACAGAAATGCCCCCAAATAACCCGAAACGACCTACCAGGTTTGATTTAAACCGAAAATAAACATATGTCGAAATAGGTTTCGATTTGAAGGCCCCGACCCTCAACATCGCATCCACACGTATAATAAGAGATAAGGACACTTTTCAGAAAATACCAAACCCAAAAACGTACCAAAATGCCCCCAAATAACCCCGAACGACACAACTGGTCTGGTTTAAATCGAAAATGAACATATGCCGAAATAGGTATCGAAACGAAGGTCACGATCCTCAACATCGCATCCACATGAATAATAAGAGATAAGGACACTTTTTAAAAAATACCAAACCCAAAAAAGTATAGAAAATCTCCCAAATAACCCCAAACGACCCACCTTGTCTGGTTTAAATCGAAAATGAAATTATGACGAAATACGTATCGATACGAAGGTCACGACCCTCAACATCACATCCACAGGTCTAATAAGAGATAAGGACACTTTTTAGAAAATACCAAACTCTAAAACGTACAGAAATGCCCCACAATAACCCCAAACGACCCATCCGAGCAGGTTTAAACCGAAAATGAACATATGTCAAAATAAGTATCGATTCGAAGGCCACGACCCTTAACATCGCACCCGCACGTCTAATAAGAGGTCAGCACACATTTTGGAAAATCCCAACCAATAAAAAGTATAGAAATGCCCCCAAATAACTACAAATGACCCACCCGGTCTGGTTCAGACCAGAAATGAACATATGTCGAAATACATATCGATTTGAAGATCACGATTCTCAACATCGCATCCAGACGTCTAGTAAGAGATAAGGACACTTTTTACTGAATCCCGAACCCAAAAAAGTAGAGAAATGCCCCTAAATAACCCCACATGACCCACACGGTCTGGTTTAAACCGAAAATAAACATATGTCGAAATAGGTATCGATTCGAACATCAGGACACTCAACATCGCATCCACACAAATAATAAGAGATAAGGACACTTTTAAGAAAATACCAAACCCAAAAAAGTACAGAAAAGCCAACAAATAACTCCAAACGACCCACCCGGCTTGTTTAAATCGAAAATGAATTTATGTCGAAATAGGTATCAATACGAAGGTCACGACCTTCAACATCACATCTACACGTCTAATAAAAGATAAGGAAACTTTTTACAAAATACCAAACCCTAAAACGTACAGAAATGCCCCACAATAACCCCGAACGACCCACCCGGATAGATTAAACCGAAAATGAACATATGACAAAATAAGTATCGATTCGAACGCAACAACCCTAAACATTGCACCCACACGTCTAATAAGAGGTAGGGACACTTTTTGGAAAATCCCAACCAAAAAAAAGTGCAGAAATGTCCCCAAATAACTCCAAACGACCCACCCGGTCTGGTTCGGACCAGAATTGAACATAAGTCAAAATACGTATCGATTCGATGGTCACGATTCCCAACATCGCATCCACACGTCCAATAAGAGATAAGGACACTTTTTAGAGAATCCCGAACCATAAAAAGTACAAAATTGGCCCCAAATAACCCCAAACGACCCACTTGGTCTAATTTAAACCGAAAATGAACATTTGTCCAAATAGGTATCGATTCGAACATCACGACCCTCATCATCGTATCCACACGTCTAATAAGAGATAAGGAGACTTTTTAAAAAATCCCAAGCCCAAAAAAGTACAGAAATGCTCCCAAATGACCCACCCGGTTTGGTTAAAACCGAAAATGAACATCTGTCCAAATAGCTATCGATTCGAAGGTGACGACGCTCAACATCACCTCCACACGTCTAATAAGAGATAAGGAAACTTTTTAAAAAATCCCAAACCCAAAAAAGTATAGAAATGCCCCCAAATAACCCGAAACGACCTACCAGGTTTGGTTTAAACCGAAAATGAACATATGTCGAAATAGGTTTCGATTAGATGGTCCCGACCCTCAACATCGCATCCACACGTATAATAAGAGATAAGGACACTTTCTAGAAAATACCAAACCCAGAAAAGTACCAAAATGTCCCCAAATAACCCCAAACGACACAACCGGTCTGTTTTAAATCGAAAATGAACATATGCCGAAATAGGTATCGAAACGAAGGTCATGATCCTCAACATCGCGTCCACACGAATAATAAGAGATAAGGACACTTTTTTGAAAATATCAAACCCAAAAAAGTACAAAAAATCCCTCAAATAACCCCAAACGACCCACCCGGTCTGGTTTAAACCGAAAATGAAATTATGAAGAAATACGTATCGATACGAAGGTCACGGCCCTCAACATCACATCCACAGGTCTAATAAGAGATAAGGACACTTTTTAGAAAATACCAAACTCTAAAACGTATAGAAATGCCCCACAATAACCCCAAACGACCCACCCGGACAGGTTTAAACCGAAAATGAACATATGTCAAAATAAGTATCGATTCGAAGGCCACGACCCTTTACATCGCACACACACGTCTAATAAGAGGTAAGGACACATTTTGGAAAATCCCAACCAATAAAAAGTACAGAAATGCCCCCAAATGACTACAAACGACCCACCCGGTCTGGTTCAGACCAGAAATGAACATATGTCGAAATACGTATCGATTCGACGGTCACGATTCTCAACATCCCATCCAGACGTCTAATAAGACATAAGGTAACTTTTTAGAGAATCCCAAACCCAAAAAAGTACAAAAATGCCCCCAAATAACCCCAAATGACCCACCGGGTCTGCTTTAAACCGAAAATGAACATATGTCAAAATAGGTATCGATTCGAACGTCACGACCCTCAACATCGCATCCACACAAATAATAAGAGATAAGGACACTTTTTAGAAAATACAAAACCCAAAAAAGTACAGAAAAGCCCCCAAATAACCCCAAACGACCCACCCGGCCTGGTTTAAATCAAAAATGAAATTATGTCGAAATAGGTATCAATACGAAGGTAACGACCTTCAACATCACATCCACACGTCTAATAAAAGATAAGGAAACTTTTTAGAAAATACCAAACCCTTAAATGTACAGAAATGCCCCCACAATAACCCCAAATGACCCACCCGGATAGGTTTAAACCAAAAATGAACATATGTCAAAATAAGTATCGATTCGAAGGCCACGACCCTTAACATCGTACCCACACGTCTAATAAGAGGTAGGGACATTTTTGGAAAGTCCCAACCAAAAAAAAGTACAGAAATGCCCCCAAATAACTCCAAATGATCCACCCGGTCTGGTTCAGACCAGAAATGAACAAAAGTCAAAATACGTATCGATTCGAAGGTCACGATTCTCAACATCGCATCCACACATCTAATAAGAGATAAGGACACTTTTTAGAGAATCCCGAACCAAAAAAAGTACAGAAATGCCCCCAAATAACCCCAAACGACCCACCTGATCTAGTTTAAACTGAAAATCAACATATGTCAAAATAGGTATCGATTCGAACGTCATGGCCCTCAACATCGCATCCACACGTCTAATAAGAGATAAGGACCCTTTTTAAAAAATCCTGAGCCCAAAAAAGTACAGAAATGTCCCCAAATAACCCCAAATGACCCACCCGGTCTGGTTTAAACCGAAAATGAACATATGTCGAAATAGCTATCGATTCGAAGGTCACGACCCTCAACATCACCTCCACACGTCTAATAAGAGATAAGGACACTTTTTAAAAAATCCCAAACCCAAAAAAGTACAGAAATGCCCCCAAATAACCCGAAACAACCTACTAGGTTTGGTTTAAACCGAAAATGAACATATGTCGAAATAGGTTTCGATTAGAAGGTCCTGACTCTCAACATCGCATCCACACGTATAATAAGAGCTAATGACACTTTTTAGAAAATACCAAACCTAGAAAAGTACCAAAATGCCCCCAAATAACCCCAAACGACACAACTGGTCTGGTTTAAATCGAAAATGAACATATGCCGAAATAGGTATCGAAACGAAGGTCACGATCCTCAACATCGCATCCACACAAATAATAAGAGAGAAGGAAACTTTTTAGAAAATACCAAACCCAAAAAAGTACAGAAAATCCCCCAAACAACCACAAACAACCCACCCGGCCTGGTTTAAATAAAAAATAAAATTATGTCAAAATAGGTATCAATACGAAGGTCAACACCTTCAACATCACATCCACACGTCTAATAAAAGATAAGGAAACTGTTTAGAAAATACCAAACCCTAAAATGTACAAAAATGCCCTACAATAACCCCAAACGACCCACCCGGATAGGTTTAAACCAAAAATGAATATATGTCAAAATAAGTATCGATTCGAATGCCACGACCCTTAACATCGTACCCACACGTCTAATAAGTGGTAGGGACACTTTTTGGAAAATCCCAACCAAAAAAAAAAGTACAGAAATGCCCCCAAATAACTCTAAACGACCCACCTGGTCTGGTTCAGACCAGAAATGAACATAAGTCAAAATATGAATCGATTCGAAGGTCACGATTCTCAACATTGCATCCACACGTCTAATAAGAGATAAGGACACTTTTTAGAGAATCCCGAACCATAAAAAGTACAAAAATGCCCCCAAATAACCCCAAACGACCCACCTGGTCTAGTTTAAACCGAAAATGAACATATGTCAAAATAGGCATCGATTCGAATGTCACGACCTTCAACATCGCATCCACACGTCTAATAAGAGATAAGGACACTTTTTAAAAACTCCCAAGCCCAAAAAAGTACAGAAATGCCCCCAAATAACCCCAAATGACCCAGTCGGTCTGGTCAAAACAAAAAATGAACCTATGTCGAAATTGCTATCGATTCGAAGGTGAAGACCCTCAACATCACCTCCACACGTCTAATAAGAGATAAGGACACTTTTAAAAAAATCCCAAACCTAAAAACGTATAGAAATGCCCCCAAATAACCCAAAACGACCTACCAGGTTTGGTTTAAACCGAAAATGAACATATGTCGAAATAGGTTTCGATTAGAAGGTCCCGACCCTCAACATCGCATCCACACGTATAATAAGAGATAAGAACACTTTTTAGAAAATACCAAACCCAAAAAAGTACCAAAATGCTCCCAAATAACCCCAAACGACACAATCGGTCTGGTTTAAATCGAAAATGAACATATGCCGAACCAGGTATCGAAACGAAGGTCACGATCCTCAACATCGCATCCACACGAATAATAAGAGATAAGGACACTTTTTAGAAAAATTCCAAACCCAAAAAAGTACAGAAAATCCCCCAAATAACCCCAAACGACCCACCCGGTCTGGTTTGAACTGAAAATAAAATTATGACGAAATACGTATCGATACGAAGGTCACAGTCCTCAACATCACATCCACAGGTCTAATAAGAGATAAGGACACTTTTTAGAAAATACCAAACTCTAAAACGTACAGAAATGCCCCAAAATAACCCTAAACGACCCACCCGGACAGGTTTAAACCAAAAATGAACTTATGTCGAAATAAGTATCGATTCGAAGGCCACGACCCTTAACATCGCACCCACATGTCTAATAAGAGGTAAGGGCACATTTTGGAAAATCCCAACCAATAAAAAGTACAGAAACGCCCCCAAATAACTACCAACAACCCACCCGATCTGGTTCAGACTAGAAATGAACATATGTCGTAATACGTATCGATTCGAAGGTCACGATTCTCAACATCCCATCCAGACGTCCAATATGAGTTAAGGACACATTTTAGAGAATCCTGAACCCAAAAAGGTAGAGAAATGCCCCTAAATAACCCAAAATGACCCACCCGATCTGGTTTAAATCGAAAATGAACATATGTCGAAATAGGTATCGATTCGAACGTCACGACCCTCAACATCGCATCCACACAAATAATAAGCGATAAGGACACTTTTAAGAAAATACCAAACCCAAAAAAGTACAGAAAAGCCCCCAAATAACCCCAAAGACCCACCCGGCCTGGTTTAAATAAAAAATGAAATTATTTCGAAATAGGTATCAATACGTCTAATAAAAGATAAGGAAACTTTTTAGAAAATACCAAACCCTAAAACGTACAGAAATGCCCCACAATAACCCCAAACGACCCACCCGGATAGGTTTAAACCGAAAATGAACATATGTCGAAATAAGTATCGATTCGAAGGCCACGACCCTTAACATCGCACCCACATGTCTAATAAGAGGTAGGGACACTTTTTGGAAAATCCCAACCAATAAAAAGTATAGAAATGCCCCCAAATAACTCCAAATGATCCACCCGGTCTGGTTCAGACCAGAAATGAACAAAAGTTGAAATACGTATCGATTCGAAAGTCACGATTCTAACCATCGCATCCACACGTCTATTAAGAGATAAGGACACTTTTTAGAGAATCCTGAACCCAAAAAAGTACAAAAATGCCCCCAAATAACCCCAAACGACCCACCTAGTCTAGTTTAAACCGAAAATGAACATATGCCGAAATAGGCATCGATTCGAACGTCACGACCCTTAGCATCGCATCCACACGTCTAATAAGAGATAACGACACTTTTTAAAACATTCCAAGCCCAAAAAAGTACAAAAATGCCCCCAAATAACCCAAAATGACCCACCCGGTCTGGTTTAAACCGAAAATGAACATATGTCGAAATAGGTATCGATTCGAAGGTCACGACCCTCAACATCACATCCACACGTCTAATAAGAGATAAGGACATTTTTTAAAAAATCCTAAACCCAAAAAAGTACAAAAATGCCCCCCAAAAAACCCAAAACGACCTACCAGGTTTGGTTTAAACCGAAAATGAACATATGTCAAAATAGGTTTCGATTAGAAGGTCCTAACCCTCAACATCGCATCCACACGTATAATAAGAGATAAGGACACTTTTTAGAAAATACCAAACCCAGAAAAGTACCAAAATGCCCCCAAATAACCCCAAACGACACAACTGGTCCTGGTTTAAATAAAAAATGAACATATGCCAAAATAGGTATCAAAACGAAGGTCACGATCCTCAACATCGATCATCCACACGAACAATAAGAGAAAAGGACACTTTTTAGAAAATACCAAACTAAAAAAAGTACGAAAATCCCCAAATAACCCCAAACTACCCACCCGGTCCTGTTTAAGCCGAAAATAAAATTATGACGAAATACGTATCGATACGAAGGTCACGACCCTCAACATCACATCCACATGTCTAATAAGAGATAAGGACACTTTTTAGAACATACCAAACTCCCAAACGTACACAAATACCCCACAATAACCCCAAACGACCCACCCGAACAGGTTTAAACCGAAAATGAACATATGTCGAAAAAAGTATCGATTCGAAGGCCACGACCCTTAACATCGTACCCACAAGTCTAATAAGAGGTAAGGACACATTTTGGAAAATCCCAACCAATAAAAAGTACAGAAATGCCCCCTAATAACTACCAACGACCCACCCGTCTGGTTTAAACCAAGAAATGAACATATGTCGAAATACGTATCGATTCGAAGGTCACGATTCTCAACATCCCATCCAGACGTCTAATATGAGATAAGGACACTTTTTAGAGAATCCCGAACCCAAAAAAGTAGAGAAATGCCCCCAAATAACCCCAAACGACCCACCCGGTCTAGTTTAAACCGAAAATAAACATATGTTGAAATAGGTATCGATTCGAACGTCACGACCCTCAAAATCGTATCCATACAAATAATAAGAGATAAGGACACTTTTAAGAAAATACCAAACCCAAAAAGTGCAGAAAAGCCCCCAAATAACCCCAAACGACCCACCCGGCCTGGTTTAAATAAAAAATGAAATTATGTCAAAATAGGTATCAATACGTCTAATAAAAGATAAGGAAACTTTTTAGAAAATTCCAAACCCTAAAACGTCAGAAATGCCCCACAATAACCCCAAACGACCCACCCGGATAGGTTTAAACCGAAAATGAACATATGTCGAAATAAGTATCGATTCGAAGGCCACTACCCTTAACATCGCACCCACATGTCTAATAAGAGGTAGGGACACTTTTTGGAAAATCCCAACCAATAAAAAGTGCGAAATGCCCCCAAATAACTCCAAATGATCCACCCGGTCCGATTCAGAGAAATGAACAAAAGTCGAAATACGTATCGATTCGAAGGCCACGATTATCTACATCGCATCCACACGTCTATTAAGAGATAAGGACAATTTTTAGAGAATCCGAACCCAAAAAAGTAGAGAAATGCCCCCAAATAACCCCAAACGACCCACCCGGTCTGGTTTAAACCGAAAATGAACATATGTCGAAATAGGTATCGATTCGAACGTCACGACCCTCAACATCGTATCCACACATCTAACAAGAGATAAGGACACTTTTTAAAAAATCCCAAGCCCAAAAAAGTAGAAACAATGCCCCCAAATGACCCACCGGCTGGTTTAAATCAAAATGAACATATGTCAAAATAGCTATCGATTCCAAGGTCACGACCCTCAACATCACCTCCACACGTCTAATAAGAGATAAGGACACTTTTTAGAAAATACCAAACTCTAAAATGTACGAAATGCCCCACAATAACCCCAAACGACCCACCGGACAGGTTTAAACCGAAAATGAATATATGTCGAAATAAGTATCGATTCGAAGGCCACAACCCTTAACATCGCACCCACATGTCTAATAAGAGGTAAGGATACATTTTGGAAAATCCCAACCAAAAAAAAGTACAGAAATGCCCCCAAATAGCTCCAAACGACCCATTGGTCTGGTTCAAACCGAAAATGAACATATGTCAAAGTACGTATCGATTCGAAGGTCACGACCCTCAACATCGCATCCACACGTCTAATAAGAGATAAGGACACTTTTTAGAGAATCCCAAGCCAAAAAAAAGTACAGAAATGCCCCCAAATAACCCCAAACGACCCACCTGGTCTGGTTTAAACCGAAAATGAACATATGTCGAAATAGGTATCGATTCGAAGGTCACGACCCTCAACATCGCATCCACACGTCTAATAAGAGATAAGGACACTTTTTAAAAAATCCCAAGCCCAAAAAAGTACAGAAATGCCCCCCAAATAACCCCAAATGACCCACCCGGTCTGGTTTAAACCGAAAATGAACATATGTCGAAATAGGTATCGATTCGAAGGTCACGACCTCAACATCACATCCACACGTCTAATAAGAGATAAGGACACTTTTTAGAAAATACCAAACCAAAAAAGTACAGAAATGCCCCAAATAACCCAAAGAAACAACCTACTAGTTTGGTTTAAATAAAATGAACATATGTCGAAATAGGTATCGATTAGAAGGTCCACGATCCTCAACATCGCATCCACACGTATAATAAGAGATAAGGACACTTTTTAGAAAATACCAAACCAAGAAAAGTACCAAAATGCCCCCAAATAACCCCAAATGACCCACCGGTCTGGTTTAAATCGAAAATGAAATATTCGAAATACGTATCGAAACGAAGGTCACGATCCTCAACATCGCATCCACACAAATAATAAGAGATAAGGACACTTTTTAGAAAATACCAAACCCAAAAAAGTATAGAAAAGCCCCAAATAACCCCAAACGACCCACCCGGCCTGGTTTAAATAAAATGAAATTATGTCGAAATAGGTATCAATACGATGGTCACGACCTTCAACATCACATCCACACGTCTAATAAAAGATAAGGAAACTTTTAGAAAATACCAAACCCTAAAAGTACAAAAATGCCCCACAATAACCCCAAACGACCCACCCGGATAGGTTTAAATCAAAAATGAACATATGTCAAAATAAGTATCGATTCGAAGGCCACGACCCTTAACATCCACCCACACGTCTAATAAGAGGTAGGGACACTTTTGAAAATCCCAAAAAAAAAGTACAGAAATGCCCCCAAATAACTCCAAACGACCCACCGATTGGTTTAAACAGAAATGAACATAAGTCAAAATAGTATCGATTCGAAGGTCACGATTCCTCAACATCGCATCCACACGTCTAATAAGAGATAAGGACACTTTTTAGAGAATCCCAACCCAAAAAAGTACAAAAATGCCCCCAAATAACCCCAAACGACCCACCTGGTCTGGTTTAAACCGAAAATGAACATATGTCAAAATAGGTATCGATTCGATGGTCACGACCCTCAACATCGCATCCACACGTCTAATAAGAGATAAGGACACTTTTTAAAAATCCCAAGCCCAAAAAAGTCATAGAAATGCCCCCAAATAACCCCAAATGACCCACGGTCTGGTTTAAACAGAAAATGAACATATGTCGAAATAGCTATCGATTCGAAGGTCACGACCCTCAACATCACCTCCACATGTCTAATAAGAGATAAGGACACTTTTAAAAATCCCAAACCCAAAAAGTATAGAAATGCCCCCAAATAACCCCAAACGACCTACCAGGTTTGGTTTAAACCGAAAATGAACATATGTCGAAATAGGTTTCGATTAGAAGGTCCCGACCTCAACATCGCATCCAACGTTAATAAGAGATAAGACACTTTTAAAAATACCAAACCCAAAAAGTACCAAAATGCTCCCAAATAACCCCAAACGACCACTTGGTTTAAATCGAAAATGAACATATGCCAAAAGTATCGAACGAAGGTCCGACCTCAACATCGCATCCACACGAATAATAAGAGATAAGGACACTTTTTAGAAAATACCAAACCCAAAAAAGCATAGAAAATCTCCCAAATAACCCCAAACGACCCACCCGGTCTGGTTTAAACCAAAAATTAAATTATTACGAAATATGTATCGAAACGAAGGTCACGACCCTCAACATCACATCCACAGGTCTAATAAGAGATAAGGACACTTTTTAGAAAATACCAAACTCTAAAACGTACAGAAATGCCCCAAAATAACCCCAAACGACCCACCCGGAAAGGTTTAAACCGAAAATGAACATATGTCAAAATAAGTATCCATTCGAAGGCCACGACCCTTAACATCGCACCCACACGTCTAATAAGAGGTAAGGACACATTTTGGAAAATCCCAACCAATAAAAAGTACAGAAATGCCCCCAAATAACTACAATCGACCCACTTGGTCTGGTTCGGACTAGAAATGAACATATGTCGAAATACGTATCGATTAGAAGGTCACGATTCTCAACATCGCATCCAGACGTCCAATAAGAGATAAGGACACTTTTTAGAGAATCCGAACCCAAAAAGTACAGAAATTCCCCCAAATAACCCAAAATGACCCACCCGATCTGGTTTAAACCGAAAATGAACATATGTCGAAATAGGTATCGATTCGAACGTCACGACCCTCAACATCGCATCCACACAAATAATAAGAGATAAGGACACTTTTTAGAAAATACCAAACCCAAAAAAGTATAGAAAAGCACCCAAATAACCCCAAACGACCCACCCGGCCTGGTTTAAATAAAAATGAAATTTTGTCGAAATAGGTATCAATACGATGGTCACGACCTTCAACATCACATCCACACGTCTAATAAAAGATAAGGAAACTTTTTAGAAAAGACCAAACCCTAAAACGACTGAAATGCCCCACAATAACCCTAAAAGACCCACCCGGATAGGTTTAAATAAAAGATGAACATATGTCGAAATAAGTATCGATTCGAAGGCCACGATCCTTAACATCGCACCCACACGTCTAATAAGAGGTAGGGACACTTTTGGAAAATCCCAACCAATAAAAAGTATAGAAATGCCCCAAATAACTCCAAACGACCCACCCGGTCTAGTTCGGACCGGAAATGAACATAAGTTGAAATACGTATCGATTCGAAGGTCACGATTCTCAACATCGCATCCACACGTCTAATAAGAGATAAGGACACTTTTTAGAAAATCCCAAACCCAAAAAAGTACAGAAATGCCCAAAAATAACCCCAAACGACCCACCCGGTCTAGTTTAAACCGAAAATGAACATATGTCAAAATAGGTATCGATTCGATGGTCACGACCCTACACATCGCATCCACACGTCTAACAAGAGATAAGGACACTTTTTAAAAATCCCAAGCCTAAAAAAGTACAAAAATGCCCCCAAATAACCCCAAAACGACCCACCCGGACTGGTTTAAACCGAAAATGAACATATGCCCAAATAGGTATCGATTCGAAGGTCACGACCCTCAACATCACCTCCACACGTCTAATAAGAGATAAGGACACTTTTTAAAAAATCCTAAACCCAAAAAAGTACAAAAATGCCCCCCAAAAAACCCAAAACGACCTACCAGGTTTGGTTTAAACCGAAAATGAACATATGTCGAAATAGGTTTCGATTAGAAGGTCCTAACCCTCAACATCGCATCCACACGTATAATAAGCGATAAGGACACTTTTTAGAAAATACCAAACCCAGAAAAGTACCAAAATGCCCCCAAATAACCCCAAACGACACAACCGGTCCTGGTTTAAAAAAAATGAACATATGCCAAAATAGGTATCAAAACGAAGGTCACGATCCTCAACATCGCATCCACACGAATAATAAGAGAAAAGGACACTTTTTAGAAAATACCAAACAAAAAAAAAGTACAGAAAATCCCCCAAATAACCCCAAACGACCCACCCGGTCCTGGTTTAATCGAAAATGAAATTATTACAAAAATACGTATCGATACGAAGGTCACGACCCTCAACATCACATCCACATGTCTAATAAGAGATAAGGACACTTTTAGAAAATACCAAACCCAAAACGTATAGAAATGCCCCAAATAACCCCAAACGACCCACCCGACTGGTTTAAACCGAAAATGAACATATGTCGAAAAAGTATCGATTTGAAGGCCACGACCTTAACATCACATCCACAAGTCTAATAAGAGGTAAGGACACTTTTGGAAAATCCCAACCAAAAAAAGTAAGAAATGCCCCCAATAACCCCAACGACCCACCCGATCTAGGTTTAAATCGAAAATGAACATATGTCAAAATACGTATCGATTCAAAGGTCACGATTCTCAACATCCCATCCACACGTCTAATATGAGATAAGGACACTTTTTAGAGAATCCCGAACCAAAAAAAGTAGAGAAATGCCCCCAAATAACCCCAAACGACCCACCCGGTCTGGTTTAAACCGAAAATGAACATATGTTGAAATATGTATCGATTCGAACGTCACGACCCTCAAAATCGCATCCATACAATAATAAGAGATAAGGACACTTTTAAGAAAATACCAAACCCAAAAGTAGTAGAAAAGCCCCCAAATAACCCCAAACGACCCACCGGCCTGGTTTAAATAAAAATGAAATTATGTCAAAATAGGTATCAAAAGTCTACGTCTAATAAAAGATAAGGAAACTTTTAGAAAAATTCCAAACCCTAAAACGTATGAAATGCCCCCACAATAACCCCAAACGACCCACCCGGATAGGTTTAAACCGAAAATGAACATATGTCGAAATAAGTATCGATTCGAAGGCCACTACCCTTAACATCGCACCCACATGTCTAATAAGAGGTAGGGACACTTTTTGGAAAATCCCAACCAATAAAAAGTGCAGAAATGCCCCCAAATAACTCCAAATGATCCACCCGGTCTGATTCAGACCAGAAATGAACAAAAGTCGAAATACGTATCGATTCGAAGGCCACGATTATCTACATCGCATCCACACGTCTATTAAGAGATAAGGACAATTTTTAGAGAATCCAGAACCCAAAAAAGTAGAGAAATGACCCCAAATAACCCCAAACGACCCACCCGGTCTGGTTTAAACCGAAAATGAACATATGTCGAAATAGGTATCGATTCGAACGTCACGACCCTCAACATCGCATCCACACATCTAATAAGAGATAAGGACACTTTTTAAAAAATCCCAAGCCCCAAAAAGTACAGAAATGCCCCCAAATGACCCACCCGGTCTGGTTTAAATCGAAAATGAACATATGTCAAAATAGCTATCGATTCCAAGGTCACGACCCTCAACATCACCTCCACACGTCTAATAAGAGATAAGGACACTTTTTAGAAAATACCAAACTCTAAAAAGTACAGAAATGCCCCACAATAACCCCAAACGACCCACCCGGACAGGTTTAAACCGAAAATGAATATATGTCGAAATAAGTATCGATTCGAAGGCCACAACCCTTAACATCGCACCCACATGTCTAATAAGAGGTAAGGATACATTTTGGAAAATCCCAACCAATAAAAAGTACAGAAATGCCCCCAAATAACTACAAACGACCCACCTAGTCTGGTTCTGACCGAAAATGAACATATGTCAAAATACGTATCGATTCGAAGGTCACGATTCTCAACATCGCATCCAGATGTCTAATAAGAGATAAGGACACTTTTTAGAGAATCTAGAACTCAAAAAAAGAAGAGAAATGCCCCCAAATAACCCCAAACGACCCACCTGGCCCGGTTTAAACCGAAAATGAACATATGTCGAAATAGGTATCGATTCGAACGTCACGACCCTCAACATCGCATCCACATGAATAATAAGGGATAAGGACACTTTTTAGAAAATACCAAACCGAAAAAGTATAGAAAAGCACCCAAATAACCCCAAACAACCCACCCGGCTTGGTTTAAATCGAAAATGAAATTTTGTCGAAATAGGTATCAATACGATGGTCACGACCTTCAACATCACATCCACACGTCTAATAAAAGATAAGGAAACTTTTTAGAAAAGACCAAACCCTAAAACGTACAGAAATGCCCCACAATAACCCAAAAGACCCACCCGGATAAGTTTAAATAAAAAATGAACATATGTCGAAATAAGTATAGATTCGAAGGCCACGATCCTTAACATTGCACCCACACGTCTAATAAGAGGTAGGGACACTTTTTGAAAATCCCAACCAAAAAAAAGAAAGAAATGCCCCCAAATAACTCCAAACGACCCACCCGGTTTGGTTCAGAACAGAATTGAATATAAGTCGAAATACGTATCGATTCGAAGGTCAAGATTCTCAACATCGCATCCACACGTCTAATAAGAGATAAGGACACTTTTTATAGAATCCCGAACCCAAAAAAGTACTGAAATGTCCCCAAATAACCCCAAACGACCCACCTGGTCTAGTTTAAACCGAAAATGAACATATGTCGAAATAGGTATCGATTCGAACGGCACGACCCTCAACATCGCATCCACACGTCTAATAAGAGATAAGGACACTTTTTAAAAATCCCAAGCCCAGAAAAGTACTGAAATGCCCCCAAATAACCCCAAATGACCCACCCGATCTGGTTTAAACTGAAGATGAACATATGTCGAAATAGCTATCGATTCGAAGGTCACGACCCTCAACATCACCTCCACACGTCTAATAAGAGATAAGGACACTTTTTAAAAAATCCCAAACCCAAAAAAGTACAGAAATGCTCCCAAATAACCCGAAACAACCTACCAAGTTTGGTTTAAACCGAAAATGAACATATGTCGAAATAGGTTTCGATTAGAAGGTCCTGACCCTCAACATCGCATCCACACGTATAATAAGATATAAGGACACTTTTTAGAAAATACCAAATCAAGAAAAGTACCAAAATGCCCCCAAATAGCCCCAAATGACACAACCGGTCTAGTTTAAATCGAAAATGAACATATGCCAAAATAGGTATCAAAACGAAGGTCACGATCCTCAACATCGCATCGACACGAATAATAAGAGAAAATGACACTTTTTAGAAAATACCAAACTAAAAAAAGTACAGAAAATCCCCCAAATAACCCCAAATGACCCACCCGGTCTGGTTTAAACCGAAAATGAAATTATTACGAAATACGTATCGATACGAAGGTCACGACCCTCAACATCGCATCCACACGAATAATAAGAGATAAGGACACTTTTTAGAAAATACCAAACCCAAAAAGTATAGAAAAGCACCCAAATAACCCCAAACGACGCACCCGGCTTGGTTTAAATCAAAAATGAAATTATGTCGAAATAGGTATCAATACGATGGTCACGACCTTCAACATCACATCCACACGTCTTATAAAAGGTAAGGAAACTTTTTAGAAAATACCAAACCCTAAAACGTACAGAAATGCCCCACAATAACCCCAAACGACCCACCCGGATAGGTTTAAATCGAAAATGAACATATGTCAAAATAAGTATCGATTCGAAGGCCACGATCCTTAACATCGGACCCACACGTCTAATAAGAGGTAGGGACACTTTTTGAAAATCCCAATAAAAAAAAAGACAGAAATGCCCCCAAATAACTCCAAACGACCCACCCGATCTGGTTCAGAATAGAAATGAACATAAGTCAAAATACGTATCGATTCGAAGGTCACGATTCTCAACATCGCATCCACACGTCTAAGAAGAGATAAGGACACTTTTTAGAGAATCCCGAACCCAAAAAAGTACTGAAATGTCCCCAAAAAACCCCAAACGACCCACCTGGTCTAATTTAAACAGAAAATGAACATATGTCGAAATAGGTATCGATTCGAACGACACGACCCTCAACATCGCATCCACATGTCTAATAAGAGATAAGGACACTTTTTAAAAATCCCAAGCCCAAAAAAGTATAGAAATGCCCCCAAATGACCCACCCGGTCTGGTTTAAACAGAAGATGAACATATGTCGAAATAGCTATCGATTCGAAGGTCACGACCCTCAACATCACCTCCGAATGTCTAATAAGAGATAAGGACACTTTTTAAAAAATCACAAACCCAAAAATGTACAGAAATGCTCCAAAAGAACCCGAAACGACCTACCAGGTTTGGTTTAAACCGAAAATGAACATATGTCGAAATAGGTTTCGATTAGAAGGTCCCGACCGTCAACATCGCATCCACACGAATAATAAGAGATAAGGACACTTTTTAGAAAATACCAAACCCAAAAAAGCATAGAAAATCTCCCAAATAACCCCAAACGACCCACCCGATCTGGTTTAAACCAAAAATTAAATTATTACGAAATATGTATCAAAACGAAGGTCACGACCCTCAACATCACATCCATAGGTCTAATAGGAGATAAGGACACTTTTTAGAAAATACCAAACTCTAAAACGTACAGAAATGCCCCACAATAACCCCAAACGACCCACCCGGAAAGGTTTAAACCGAAAATGAACATATGTCAAAATAAGTATCCATTCGAAGGCCACGACCCTTAACATCGCACCCACACGTCTAATAAGAGGTAAGGACACATTTTGGAAAATCCCAACCAATAAAAAGTACAGAAATGCCCCCAAATAACTACAATCGACCCACTTGGTCTGGTTCAGACCGAAAATGAACATATGTCGAAATACGTATCGATTAGAAGGTCACGATTCTCAACATCGCATCTAGACGTCCAATAAGAGATAAGCATACTTTTCAGAGAATCCAGAACCCAAAAAAGTAGAGAAATGACCCCAAATAACCCCAAACGACCCACCCGGTCTGGTTTAAACCGAAAATGAACATATGTCGAAATAGGTATCGATTCGAACGTCACGACCCTCAACATCGCATCCACACGAATAATAAGAGATAAGGACACTTTTTAGAAAATATCAAACCCAAAAAGTATAGAAAAGCACCCAAATAACCCCAAACGACCCACCCGGCTTGGTTTAAATCGAAAATGAAATTTTGTCGAAATAGGTATCAATACGATGGTCACGACCTTCAACATCACATCCACACGTCTAATAAAAGATAAGGAAACTTTTTAGAAAAGACCAAACCCTAAAACGTACAGAAATGCCCCACAATAACCCCAAAAGACCCACCCGGATAGGTTTAAATAAAAGATGAACATATGTCGAAATGAGTATCGATTCGAAGGCCACGATCCTTAACATCGCTCCCACACGTCTAATAAGAGGTAGGACACTTTTGAAAATCCCAACCAAAAAAAAGACAGAAATACCCCAAAATAACTCCAAACGACCCACCCGGTCTAGTTCAGAACAGAAATGAACATAAGTCGAAATACGTATCGATTCGAAGGTCAAGATTCTCAACATCGCATCCACACGTCTAATAAGAGATAAGGACACTTTTTAGAGAATCCAGAACCCAAAAAAGTACTGAAATGCCTCCAAATAACCCCAAAGGACCCACCTGGTCTAGTTTATACCGAAAATGAACATATGTCGAAATAGGTATCGATTCGAACGGCACGACCCTCAACATCTCATCCACACGTCTAATAAGAGATAAGGATACTTTTTAAAAATCCGAAGCCCAAAAAAGTACAGAAATGCCCCCAAATAACCCCAAATGACCCACCCGATCTGGTTTAAACTGAAGATGAACATATGTCGAAATAGCTATCGATTCGAAGGTCACGACCCTCAACATCACCTCCACACATCTAATAAGAGATAAGGACACTTTTTAAAAAATCCCAAACCCAAAAAAGTATAGAAATGCTCCCAAATAACCCGAAACGACCTACCAGGTTTGGTTTAAACCGAAAATGAACATATGTCGAAATAGGTTTCAATTAGAAGGTCCTGACCCTCAACATCGCATCCACACGTATAATAGGAGATAAGGACACTTTTCAGAAAATACCAAACCCAGAAAAGTACCAAAATGCCCCCAAATAACCCCAAACGACACAACCGGTCTGGTTTAAATCGAAAATGAACATATGCCAAAATAGGTATCAAAACGCAGGTCACGATCCTCAACATCGCATCCACACGAATAATAAGAGAAAAGGACACTTTCTAGAAAATACCAAACTAAAAAATGTATAGAAAATCCCCCAAATAACCCCAAACGACCCACCCGGTCTGGTTTAAATCGAACCTGAAATTATTACGAAATACGTATCGATACGAAGGTCACGACCCTCAACATCACATGCACACGAATAATAAGGGATAAGGACACTTTTTAGAAAATACCAAACCCAAAAAGTATAGAAAAGCACCCAAATAATCCCAAACGACCCACCCGGCTTGGTTTAAATCGAAAATGAAATTATGTCGAAATAGGTATCAATACGTTGGTCATGACCTTCAACATCACATCCACACGTCTAATAAAAGATAAGGAAACTTTTTAGAAAAGACCAAACCCTAAAACTTTCATGAAATGCCCCCACAATAACCCCAAAAGACCCACCCGGATAGGTTTAAATAAAAGATGAACATATGTCGAAATAAGTATCGATTCGAAGGCCACGATCCTTAACATCGCACCCACACGTCTAATGAGAGGTAGGGACACTTTTTGAAAATCCCAACTAATAAAAAGACAGAAATACCCCCAATTAACTCCAAACGACCCACCCGGTCTAGTTCAGAACAGAAATGAACATAAGTCGAAATACGTATCGATTCGAAGGTCAAGATTCTCAACATCGCATCCACACGTCTAATAAGAGATAAGGACACTTTTTAGAGAATCCCGAACCCAAAAAAAGAACTGAAATGCCCCCAAATAACCCCAAAGGACCCACCTGGTCTAGTTTATACCGAAAATGAACATATGTCGAAATAGGTATCGATTCGAACGGCACGACCCTCAACATCTCATCCACACATCTAATAGGAGATAAGGACACTTTTTAAAAATCACAAGGCCAAAAAAGTACAGAAATGCCCCCAAATAACCCCAAAAGACCCACCCGGTCTGGTTTAAACTGAAGATGAACATATGTCAAAATAGCTATCGATTCGAAGGTCACGACCCTCAACATCACCTCCACACGTCTAATAAGAGATAAGGACACTTTTTAAAAAATCCCAAACCCAAAAAAGTATAGAAATGCTCCCGAATAACCCGGAACGACCTACCAGGTTTGGTTTAAACCGAAATTGAACATATGTCGAAATAGGTTTCAATTAGAAGGTCCTGACCCTCAACATCGCATCCACACGTATAATAGGAGATAAGGACACTTTTCAGAAAATACCAAACCCAGAAAAGTACCAAAATGCCCCCAAATAACCCCAAACGACACAACCGGTCTGGTTTAAATCGAAAATGAACATATGCCAAAATAGGTATCAAAACGCAGGTCACGATCCTCAACCTCGCATCCACACAAATAATAAGAGAAAAGGACACTTTTTAGAAAATACCAAACTAAAAAAAGTATAGAAAATCCCCCAAATAACCCCAAACGACCCACCCGGTCTGGTTTAAATCGAACATGAAATTATTACGAAATACGTATCGATACGAAGGTCACGACCCTCAACATCGCATCCACACGAATAATAAGGGATAAGGACACTTTTTAGAAAATACCAAACCCAAAAAGTATAGAAAAGCACCCAAATAATCCCAAACGACCCACCCGGCTTGGTTTAAATCGAAAATGAAATTATGTCGAAATAGGTATCAATACGATGGTCACGACCTTCAACATCACATCCACACGTCTAATAAAAGATAAGGAAACTTTTAAAAAAAGACCAAACCCAAAAACGTACAGAAATGCCCCCACAATAACCCCAAACGACCCACCTAGATAGGTTTAAATCGAAAATGAACATATGTCAAAATAAGTATCGATTCAAAGGCCACGATCCTTAACATCGTCCCCACACATCTAATAAGAGGTAGGGACACTTTTTGAAAATCCCAACCAAAAAAAAATACAGAAATGCCCCCAAATAACTCCAAACGACCCACCCGGTCTAGTTCAGAACAGAAATGAACATAAGTCAAAATACGTATCGATTCGAAGGTCACGATTCTCAACATCGCATCCACACGTCTAATAAGAGATAAGGACACTTTTTAGAGAATCCCGAACCCAAAAAAGTATTGAAATGTCCCCAAATAACCCCAAACGACCCACCTGGTCTAGTTTAAACAGAAAATGAACATATGTCGAAATAGGTATCGATTCGAACGACATGACCCTCAACATCGCCTCCACACGTCTAATAAGTGATAAGGACACTTTTTAAAAATCCCAAGCCCAAAAAAGTATAGAAATGCCCCCAAATAACCCCAAATGACCCACCCGGTCTGGTTTAAACTGAAGAAGAACATATGTCGAAATAGCTATGGATTCGAAGGTCACGACCCTCAACATCACCTCTGAATGTCTAATAAGAGATAAGGACACTTTTTAGAAAATACCAAACCCCGAAAAGTACCAAAATGCCCCCAAATAACCCCAAACGACAATACCGGTTAGGTTTAAATCCAAAATGAACATACGCCAAAATAGGTATCGAAATGAAGGTCACGATCCTCAACATCGCATCCACATGAATAATAAGAGATAAAGACACTTTTTAAAAAATACCAAACCCAAAAAAGTACAGAAAATCCCCCAAATAACCCCAAACGACCCATCCGGTCTGGTTTAAACCGAAAATGAAATTATGACGAAATACGTATCGATACGAAGGTCACGACCCTCAACATCACATCCACACGTCTAATAAGAGATAAGGACACTTTTTATAAAATAGCAAACTCTAAAACAGACAGAAATGCCCCACAATGACCCCAAAACCACCCACCCAGACAGGTTTAAAACAAAAATGAACATATGTTGAAATAAGTATCGATTCAAAGGCCACGACCCTTAACATCGCACCCACACGTCTAATAAGAGGTAAGGACAAATTTTGGAAAATCCCAACCAATAAAAAGTACAAAAATGCACCCAAATAACTCCAAATGATCCACCCGATCTGGTTCAGACCAGAAATGAACATATGTCGAAATACGTATCGATTCGAAGGTCACGATTCTCAACATCGCATCCAGACATCTAATAAGAGATAAGGACACTTTTTAGAGAATCCCGAACCCAAAAAAGTAGAGAGATGCCCCCAAATAACCCCAAACGACCCACCCGGTCTGGTTTAAACCAAAAATGAACATATGTTGAAATAGGTATCGATTCGAACGTCACGACCCTCAACATCGCATCCACACGAATAATAAGAGATAAGGACACTTTTTAGAAATTATCAAACCCAAAGAAGTACAGAAAGGCCCCCAAATAACCCCAAACGACCCACCCGGCCTGGTTAAAACCGAAAATGAAATTATGTCGAAATAGGTATCAATACGAAGGTCACGACCTTCAACATCACATCCACACGTCTAATAAGAGATAAGGAAACTTTTTAGAAAATTCCAAACCCTAAAACATACAGAAATGCCCCACAACAACCCCAAATGACCCACCCGGATAGGTTTAAACCGAAAATGAACATATGTCCAATTAAGTAACGATTCGAAGGCCACGACCCTTAACATCGCACCCACAAGTCTAATAAGAGGTAGGGACACTTTTTGGAAAATCCCAACCAAAAAAAAGTACAGAAATGCCACCAATTAACTCCAAACGACCCACCCGGTCTAGTTTGGACCAGAAATGAACATAAGTCGAAATACGTATCGATTCGTAGGTCATGATTCTCAACATCGCATCCACACGTCTAATAAGAGATAAGGACACTTTTTAGAGAATCCCGAACCCAAAAAAGTACAGAAATGCCCCCAAATAACCCCAAATGGCCCACCTGGTCTGGTTTAAATCGAAAATGAACATATGTCGAAATAGGTATCGATTCGAACGTCATGACCCTCAACATCGCATCCACACGTCTAATAAGTAATAAGCACACTTTCTAAAAAATCCCAAGCCCAAAAAAGTTCAGAAATAACCCCAAATGACCCACCCGGTCGGGTTTAAACCGAAAATAAACATATGTCGAAATAGGTATCGATTCGAAGCTCACGACCCTCGACTTTTCATCCACACATCTAATAGTATATAAGGACACTTTTTAGAAAATCCTAAACAGAAAAATGTACACAAATACCCCAAAATAACCCCAAATGACCCACCGGTCTGGTTTAAACCGAAAATGAACATATGTCGAAATAGCTATCGATTCGAAGGTCACGACCCTCAACATCACATCCACACATCTAATAAGAGATAAGACACTTTTTAAAAAATCCCAAAACCAAAAAAGTACAGAAATGCCCCCAAATAACCCGAAACGACCGACCAGGTTTGGTTTAAATCGAAAATGAACATATGTCGAAATAGGTTTCGATTAGAAGGTCCCGACCCTCAACATCGCATCCACATGTATAATAAGAGATAAGGACACTTTTTAGAAAATACCAAACCTGGAAAAGTACCGAAATGCACCCAAATAACCCCAAACGACCCAACCGGTCTGGTTTAAATAGAAAATGAACATACACCGAAATAGGTATCGAAACGAAGGTCACAATCCTCAACATCGCATCCACACGAATAATAAGAGTTAAGGACACTTTTTAGAAAATACCAAACCCAAAAAAGTACAAAAAAGCCCCCAAATAACCCCAAACGACCCAGCCGGTCTAGTTTAAACCAAAAATGAAATTATGACGAAATACATATCGATACGAAGGTCATGACCCTCAACATCACATCCCCACGTCTAATAAGAGATAAGGACACTTTTTATCAAATACCAAACTCTAAAACGTATAGAAATGCCCTACAATAACCTGAAACGACCCACCCGGACAGGTTTAAACCGAAAATGAATATATGTCGAAATAAGTATCGATTCGAAGGCCATGACCCTTAACATCGCACCCAGACGTCTAATAAGAGGTAAGGACACATTTTGGAAAATCTCAACAAAAAAACAGTACAGAAATGCCCCCAAATAACTCGAACCGACCCACCCGATCTGGTTCAGACCAGAAATGAACGTATGTTGAAATACGTATCGATTCGAAGGTCACGATTCTCAACTTTGCATCCACATGTCTAATAAGAGATAAGGACACTTTTTAGAGAATTCCGAACCCAAAAAAGTAGAGAAATGCCCCCAAATAACCCCAAACGACCCACCCGGTTTGGTTTAAATAAAAAATGAACATATGTCGAAATAGGTATCGATTCGAACGTCACAACCCTCAACATCGCATCCACACGTCTAATAAGAGATAAGTACACTTTTTAAAAAATCCCAAGCCCAAAAAAGTACAGAAATGCCCCCAAATAACCCCAAATGACCCACACAGTCTGGTTTAAACCGAAAATGAACATATGTCGAAATAGGTATCGATTCGAAGCTCACGATCCTCAACTTCGCATCCACACATCTAATAATATATCAGGACACTTTTTTGAAAATCCTAAACCCAAAAAAGTACACAAATGCCCCAAAATAACCCCAAATGACCCACTCGATCTGGTTTAAACTGAAAATGAACATATGTCAAAATAGGTATCGATTCGAAGGTCACGACCCTTAACATTGCATCCAAACGTCTAACAAGAGATAAGGACACTTTTTAGAAAATCCCAAACCCAAAAAAGTACAGAAATGCCCCCAAATAACCCCAAACAACCCACCCGATCTTGTTTGAATAAAAAATGAACATATGTCGAAATAGGTATCGATTCGAAGGTCACAACCCTCAACATCGTATCCACACGTTTAATAATACATAAGGACACTTTTTAGAAAATCCCAAACCCAAAAAAGAACACAAATGCCCCGAAATAACCCAAAAGACCCACCCGGTCTGGTTTAAACTGAAAAGGAACATATGACGAAATAGGTATCGATTCGAAGGTGACGGCCCTCAACATCGCATCCACACGTCTAATAAGAGATTAATAACACTATTTATAGAATCTCAAACCAAAAAAAAGTACAAAAATGCCCGCCTATAACCCCAAACGACCCACCTGGTCTGGTTTAAACCGAAAATGAACATATGCCGAAATAGCTATTGATTTGAAGACCACTACCCTCAACATCACATCTACACATCTAATAAGAAATAAGGTCACTTTTTAGAAAATCCCAAAACTAAAGAAGTACAAAAATGCTCCCAAATAACCCCAAACGATCCACCCGATCTGGTTTAAACCAAAAATGAACATATGTAGAAATAGATATCGGTTCGAATGTCACGACTCTCAACATCGCATCCGCACGTCTAATTAGAGATGAGGACACATTTTAGAAAATCCCGGACCCAAAAAAGTACAGAAATGCCAACAAATAATCCCAAACGACCTAACTGGTCTGGTTTTTACCGAAAATGAACATATGCCGAAATAGGTATCAATTCGAAGACCACTACCCTCAACATCACATCTACACATCTAATAAGAAATAAGGGCACTTTTTTGAAAATCTCAAAACCAAAGAAGTACAGAAATGCCCCCAAATAACCCCAAACGATCCACCCAGTCTGGTTTAAAACAAAAAATGAGCATATGTAAAAATAGACATCGATTCAAATGTCACAATTCTCAATATCGCACCCACACGTCAAATTAGAGATAAGGACACTTTTTAGAAAATCCCAAACCCAAAAGAGTACAGAAATGCCCCCAAATAACCCCAAATGACCCACCCGGTCTGGTTTAAACCGAAAATGAACATATGTCGAAATAGGTTTCGATTCGAACGTCACGACCATCAACATCGTATCCACATGTCTAATAAGAGATAAGGACACTTTTTAGAAAAATCCCAAACCCAAAAAATTACACAAATGCCCCGAAATAACCCCAAATGACCCCCCGTCTGATTTTAACCGAAAATGAACATTTGACGAAATAGGTATCGATTCGAAGGTCACGACCCTCAACATCGCATCCACACTTCTAATAAGAGATAAATGACACTATTTATGGAATCCCAAACCCAAAAAACATACAGAAATGCCCGCATATAACCCCAAATGACCCACCCGGTCTGGTTTAAACCAAAAGTGAACATATGCCAAAATAGGTATCGATTCGAAGACCACTACCCTCAACATCACATCTACACGTCTAATAAGAAATAAGGGCACATTTTTGAAAATCCCAAAACCAAAGAAGTACAGAAATGCCCCCAAATAACCCCAAACGATCCACCCAGTCTGGTTTAAACCGAAAATGAATATATGTAGAAATAGATATCGGTTTGAAGGTCACGACTCTCAACATCGCATCCACACGTCTAATTAGAGATAAGGACACTTTTTAGGAAATCCTAATCCCAAAAAAGTACAGAAATGCCTCGAAATAATCCCAAATGACCCAACAGGTCCGGTTTAAACCGAAAATGAACATATGTCCAAATAGGTATCGATTCACAGGTCACAACCCTTAACATCGCACCCACATGTCTAATAAGAGATAAGGAAACTTTTTAGAAAATCCCAAACCAAAAAAAGTACAAAAAATCCCCCAAATAACTCCAAACGACCCACTTAGTCTGGTTCGGATAAAAAATGAACAAATGCCAAAATATGTATTGATTCGAAAGTCACGACCCTCAACATCGCATCCACATGTCTAATAAGAGATAAGGACAATTTTTAGAGAATCCAAAATCCAAAAAAGTACTGAAATGCCCCCAAATAACCCCGAACAACTCACCCAGCCTGGTTTAAATCGAAAATGAACATATGTCGAAATTGGCATCGTCGAATGTCACGACCCACAATATCGCATCCACACGTCTAATAAGAGACAAAGACACTTTTTAAAAAATCCCAAACCCAAAAAAGTACAGAAATGTCCTCAAATAACCCCGAACGACCCACCCAGTCCGGTTTAAGCCTAAAATGAACATATGTCAAAATACGTATCGATTCGTTGGTCACGAACCTCAACTTCATATCCACACGTCTAATAAGAGATAAGGACACTTTTTTAGAAAATACTAAACCCAAAAAAGTACATAAATGCCCCCAAATAACCCCAAACGACCCACCCGGTCTGGTTTAAACCAAAAATGAACATATGCCGAAATTGGTATCGATTCGAAGGTCACGACCCTCTACATCGCATCCACACGTCTAATAAGAGATAAGGACACTTTTGAGAAAATACTAAAGAAAAAAAAGTACATAAATGCCCCCAAATAACCCCAAACGACCCACCCAGTCTGGTTTAAACCGAAAATGAACATATGCCAAAATAGGTATCGATACGAACGTCACAACCCTCAACATCGTATCCACATGTCTAATAAGAGATAAAGACACCTTTTAGAAAATCCCAAACCCAAAAAAGTATAGAAATGCCCTCAAATAACCCCGAATGACCCACCCAGTCCGATTTAAGCCTAAAATGAACATATGTCGAATTACGTATCGATTCGAAGGTCACGACCCTCAACATCGCATCCACACGTCTAACAAGAGATAAGGACAATTTTTAGAAAATACTAAACCCAAAAAAGTACATAAATGCCCCTAAATAGCCCCAAACGACCCACCCGGTCTAGTTTAAACCGAAAAATAACATATGCCAAAATTGGTATCGATTCAAAGGTCACGACCATCAACATCGCATCCACACATCTAATAAGAGATTAGGACAGCTTTTAGAAAATACTAAACCAAAGAAAGTACATAAATGCCCCCAAATAAACCCAAACGACCCACCCAGTCTGGTTTAAACTGAAAATGAACATATGCCGAAATAGGTATCAATACGAAGGTCACGACCCTCAACATCGTATCCACACGTCTAATTAGATATAAAGACACTTTTTAGAAAATCCCAAACCCAAAAAAGTAAAAAAATGCCCCCAAATAACCCCAAACGTCCCACCCAGTCTGGTTCAAACAGAAAATGAACATATGTCGAAATAGGAATCGATTCGAAGGTCACGACCGTCAACATCACATCCACATGTCTAATAAGAGATAAGGACACTTTTTAGAAAATCCCAAGCCCAAAAAGTACAGAAAAGCCCCCAAATAACCCCAAACAGTACACCCGGTCTGGTTTAAACTGAAAATGAACATATGCCGAAATAGGTACCGATTCGAAGGTCACGACCCTCAAAATCGCATCCACACGTCAAATAAGAGGACATTCTTTAAAAAATAAAAAACCCAAAAAATTACAGAAATGCCTCTAAATAATCCCAAACGACTAACCCGGTGTGGTTTAAGCCGAAAATGAACATATGCCGAAATAGGTATCAATTCGAAGGTCACGCCCCTTAACATCACATCCACATATCTAATAAGAGATATGGTCACTTTTTGGAACCCAAAAAAGTAGAGAAATGCCCCCAAATAACCCCAAACGACCCACCCAGTCTGGTTTGAACCGAAAATGAACATGTCGAAATAGGTATCGATTCGAACGTCACCACCCTCAACATTGTATCCACATGTCTAATAAGAGATAAGGACACTTTTTAGAAAATCCCAAACCCAAACAAGTACACAAATGCCCCGAAATAACCCCAAATGACCCACCCGGTCTGGTTTAAATCGAAAACGAACATATGACAAAATTGGTATCGATTCGAAGGTCATGACCCTCAACATCGTATCCACACATCTACTAAGAGATAAATGACACTATTTATAGAATCCCCAAACCAAAAAACATACAGAAATGCCCGCATATAACCCCAAACGACCCCCCCGGTCTAGTTTAAACCGAAAATAAACATATGCCGAAATAGGAATCGATTCGCAGACCACTACCCTCAACATCACATCTACACGTCTAATAAGAAATAAGGGCACTTTTTAGAAAATCCCAAAACCAAAGAAGTACAGAAATGCCCCCAAATAACCCCAAACGATCCACCCGATCCTGGTTTAAACCGAAAATGAATATATGTAGAAATAGATATCGGTTCAAGGTCACGACTCTCAACATCGCATCCACACGTCTAAATAGAGATAAGGACACTTTTTAAAAAATCCCAATCCCAAAAAAGTACAGAAATGCCTCGCAAATAAAACCAAATGACCCAACTGGTCTGGTTTAAACCGAAAATGAACATATGTCCAAATAGGTATCGATTCACAGGTCACAACCCTTAACATCGCACCCACATGTCTTATAAGAGATAAGGACACTTTTTAGAAAATCTCAAACCAAAAAAAGTATAGAAATCCCCCAAACAACTCCAAACGACCCACTCAGTCTAGTTCGGATCGAAAATGAACAAATGCCAAAATACGTATTGATTCGAAGGTCACGACCCTCAACATCGCATCCACATGTCTAATAAGAGATAAGGACACTTTTTAGAGAATCCGAAACTCAAAAAAGTACTGAAATGCCCCCAAATAACCCCGAACGACTCATCCAGCCTGGTTTAAATAAAAAATGAACATATGTCAAAATAGGCATCGTCGAATGTCACGACCCTCAATATTGCATCCACACGCCTAATAAGAGATAAAGACACTTTTTAGAAAATCCCAAACCCAAAAAAGTACAGAAATGCCCTCAAATAACCTCGAACAACCCACCCAGTCCGGTTTAAGCCTAAAATGAACATATGTCAAAATATGTATCGATTCGATGGTCACGAACCTCAACTTTGCATCCACACGCCTAATAAGAGATAAGGACGCTTTTTAGAAAATACTAAACCCAAAAAAAGTACATAAATGCCCCAAAAAAACCCCAAACGACCCACCCGGTCTGGTTTAAACCGAAAATGAACATATGCCAAAATTGGTATCGATGCGAAGGTCACGACCCTCAACATCGCATCCACACGTCTAATAAGAGATAAGGACACATTTGAGAAAATACTAAACCAAAAAAGTACATAAATGCCCCCAAATAACCCCAAACGACCCACCCAGTTTGGTTTAAACCGAAAATGAACGTATGCCGAAATAGGCATCGATACGAATGTCACAACCCTCAACATCGCATCCACACATCTAATAAGAGAAAAAGACACTTTTTAGAAAATCCCAAACCCAAAAAAGTATAGAAATGCCCTCAAATAACCCCGAACAACCCACCCAGTCCGGTTTAAGCCTAAAATGAACATATGTCGAAATACGTATCGATTTGAAGGTCACGACCCTAAACATCGCATCCACTGGTCTAACAAGAGATAAGGACACTTTTTAGAAAATACTAAACCCAAAAAAGTACATAAATGCCCCCAAATAACCCCACTCGACCCACCCGGTCTGGTTTAAACCAAAAATTAACATATGCCAAAATTGGTATCGATTCGAAGGTCACGACCATCAACATCGCATCCACACGTCTAATAAGAGATTAGGACAGTTTTAGGAAATACTAAACCAAAAAAATACTGAAATGCCCGCAAATAATCCCAAACGACCCACCCAGTCTGGTTTAAATCGAAAATGAAGATATGCCGAAATAGGTATCGATACAAAGGTCACGATCCTCAACATCGTATCCACACAACTAATTAGAGATAAAGACACTTTTTAGAAAATTCCAAACCCAAAAAGTAAAGAAATGCCCCCAAATAACCCCAAACGTCCCCACCCAATCCGGTTCAAA
>NW_025317562.1:0-55993 GCF_018873765.1 Telopea speciosissima
CTAAATGGAAAATGAACATATGCCGAAATAGGTATCGATCCGAAGGTCACGACCCTCAACATCGCATCCACACGTCTAATAAGAGATAAGGATAGTTTTTAGAAAATTCCAAACCCAAAAAAGTACAGAAATGCCCCCAATTAACCCCAAACGACCCACCCGGTCTGGTTTAAATCGAAAATGAACATATGCCAAATAAGGTATCGATTCGAAGGGCACGACCCTCAACATCGCATCTACACGTCTTATAAGAGATAAAGACACTTTTTCAACATTACCAAACCCAAAATAGTAAAGAAATGCCACCTAATGACCCCAAACGACCCAACTGGTCTGGCTTAAAACAAAAATGAACATATGTCAAAATAGGTATCGATTCGAAGGTCATGACCCTCAACATCGCATCCACACGTCTAATAAGAGATAAGGACACTTTTTGAAAAATACCAAACCCAAAAAAGCACAGAAATGCCCCCAAATAACCTAAACGACCCACTCGGTCTGGTTTAAATAGAAATTGATAATATGCCGAAATAGGTATCGATTCGAAGGTCACGACCCTCCACATCTCCTCCACACGTCTAACAAGAGATAAGGATAGTTTTTAGAAAATACCGAACCCAAAAAAGTGCAGAAATGCCACCAAATAACCCCAAACGACCCACTCAGTCTGGTTCAAGTTGAAAATGAACATATGCCGAAATAGGTTTCGATTCAAAGGTCACGACCCTCAACATCTCCTCCACATGTCTAATAAGAGATAAGGACACTTTTTAGAAATTACCAAACCCAAAAAAGTACAGAAATGCCCTGAAATAACCCGAAACAACCCACCAAGTTAGGTTTAAACCGAAAATGAACATATGCCAAAATAGGTATCGATTCAAAAGTCACGACCCTCAACATCATATCCACACGTCTAATAAGAGATAAGGATAGTTTTGAGAAAATTTCAAACCCCAAAAAGTACAAAAATGCCCCCAAATAACCCCAAACGACCCAGCCGGTCAGGTTTAAACAAAAAATGAACATATGTCTAAATAGGTATTGATTCGTAGGTCACGACCCTCAACATCGCGCATCCACACATCTAACAAGAGATAAACACACTTTTTAGAAAACCCCAACCCGACAAAAGTACAGGAATGCCCAAAATAACCCCAAACGACCCACCCAGTCTGGTTTAAATCGAAAATGAGCATATGCCGAAATGGGTATCAATTCGAAGGTCACGACACTCAACATCGCATCCACACTTCTAATAAGAGATAAGGACACTTTTTAGAAAATACCAAACCCAAAAAAGTACAGAAATGCCCCAAATGACTGCAAACAACCCACTATGTCAGGTTTAAATCGAAAATGAACATATGCCGAAATAGGTATCGATTCGAAGGCCACGACCCTCAACATCACATCTACACATCTAATAAGAGATAAGCATAGTTTTTAGGAAATTCCAAATCCAAAAAGTAAAGAAATGCCCCCAAACAACCCCAAACAACCCACCCGGTCTGGTTTAAATCGAAAATGAACAGATGTCGCAATAGGAATCGATTCGAAAGTCACGATCCTCAACATCGCATCTACAAGTCTAATAAGAGATAAAGACTCTTTTTAGAAAATACCAAACCCAAAAAAGTACGGAAATGCCCCCAAATAACCCCACACGACCCACCCGGTCTGCCATAAATAGAAAATGAACATATGCCAAAATAGGTATCGATTTGAAGGTCTGACCCTTATCATCGCATCCACATGTCTAATAAGAGATAAGGACAGGTTTTGAAAAATACCAAAACCAAAAAAGTACAGAAATGGCCCCAAATAACCCCAAATGACCCACCTGGTCTGGTTTAAACTGAAAATGAACATACGCCAAAATGGGTAACGATTCGAAGGTCACGACCCTCAACATCGCATCCACCCGTCTAATAAGAGATAAGGACACTTTTTAGAAAATCCCAACCCAAAAAAAGTACAGAAATGCCCCAAAAAAACCCCAAATGACCCACCCAGTCAGGTTTAAACAGAAAATGAACAGATGCCGAAATAGGTATCGATTGGACGATCACGACGACCCTCAACATCGGATCTAGAAGTGTAATAAGAGATAAGGACAGTTTTTAGAAAATACCAAACCAAAAAAAGTTCAGAAATGCCACCAAATAACTCCAAACGACTGACCTGGTCTGGTTTAAACTGAAAATGAACATATGCCAAAATGGGTGTCGATTCGAAGGTCACGACCCTCAACATCTCCTCCACACGTTTAATATGAGATAAGGACACTTTTTTGAAAATCCCAAACCCAAAAAAGTACAGAAATTCCCCCAAATAATCCCAAACGATCTACCCGGTCTGGTTTAAATCGAAAATGTACATATGCCGAAATAGGTATCGATTCGAAGTTCCTGACCCTCAACGATAAGGACAGTTTTTAGAAAATACCAAACCCAAAAAAGTACAGAAATACCACCAAATAACCCCAAATGACCCACCCGGTCTGGTTTACACGGAAAAGAACATATGCCGAAATAGGTATCGATTGGAAAGTCACGACCCTCAACATCGCATCCACACGTCTAATAAGAGATAAGGATAGTTTTTAGAAAATACCAAACCCAAAAAAGTATGGAAATACCACCAAATAACCCCAAATGACCCACCCGGTCTGGTTTAAATGGAAAAGAACATATGCCGAAATGGGTAGCGATTCAAAGGTCACGACCCTCAACATCGCATCCACACGTCTAATAAGAGATAAGGATAGTTTTTAGAAAATACCAAACTCAAAAAAGTACAGAAATGCCACCTAATAACCCCAAATGACCTAACTGGTCTGGTTTAAAACGAAAATGAACATACGCCGAAATAGGTATCGAATCGAAGGTCACGACCCTCTACATCTCCTCCACACGTCTAACAAGAGATAAAGACACTTTTTAGAAAGTACAGAAATGCCACCAAATAACCCCAAACAACCCAAACGGTCTGGTTTAAAACGTAAATAAACTTATGTCGAAATAGGTGTCGATTCGTAGGTCACGACCCGCAACACCACTTCCACACGTCTAATAAGGGATAAGGACACTTTTTAGAAAATACCATACCAAAAAAAGTACTGAAATGCCCCTAAATAACCCCAAACGACCCACCCAGTCTGGTTTAAATAAAAAATGAACATATGCCGAAATAGGTATCGATTAGAAGGTCACGACCCTCAACCTCGGATCCACACGTCTGATAGGAGATAAGGACTGTTTTTAGAAAATACCAAACACAAAAAAATACAGAAATGCCCCCAATTAACCCCAAACTACCCAACTGGTCTGGTTTAAAATGAAAATGAACATATGTCGAAATAGGTATCGATCCGTAGGTCACGACCCTCAACATCGCATCTACACATCTAATAAGAGATAAGGATACTTTTTAGATATACCCAAACCAAAAAAATATAGAAATGTCCCCAAATAACCCCAAACGACCCACCCGGTCTGGTTCAAACAGAAAATGAACATATGCCTAAGTAGGTATCGATTCAAAGGTCACGACCCTCAACATCTCCTCCACACGTCTAACAAGCGATAGACACTTTTTAGAAAATACCGAACCCAAAAAAGTACAGAAATGCCACCAAATAACCCCAAACAACCCTACCGGTCTGGTTTAAAACGAAAATGAACATATGTCGAATTAGGTATTGATTCGTAGGTTACGACCCTCAACATCGCATCCACACGTCTAATAAGAGATAAGGACACTTTTTAGAAAATATAAAATCCAAAAAAGTACAGAAATACTCCCAAATAACCTAAAATAGCCCACCTAGTCGGGTTTAAACAGAAAATAAACATATACCGAAATAGGTATCGATCAGAAGGTCACGACCCTCAACATCGCATCCACACATCCAATAAAAGATAAGGACAGTTTTTAGAAAATACCAAACCCAAAAAAGTACAGAAATGCCCCCCAATAACCCTAAACGACCCACCCGGTCTGGTTTAAACGAAAAATGAACAAATGCCAAAATAGGTATCGATTTGAAGGTCACGACCGTCAACATCGCATCGACACGTCTAATAAGAGATAAGGACACTTTTTAGAAAATACGAAACCCAAAAAAGTACAGAAATGTCCCCAAATAACCTAAAACGGCCCACCTGGTCGGGTTTAAATAGAAAATGAACATATACCGAAATAGGTATCAATTAGAAGGTCACGACCCTCAACATCGCATCCACACATCTAATAAGAGATAAGGACAGTTTTTAGAAAATACCAAACCCAAAAAAGTACCGAAATACCACCAAATAACCCCAAACGACCCACCCTGTCTGGTTCAAACCGAAAATGAACATATGTCGAAATGGGTATCGATTCAAAGGTCACGACCCTCAACATCTCCTCCACACTTCTAAAAAATGATAATGATACTTTTTAGAAAATTCCAAACAAAAAAAGTATAGAAATGCCCCCAAATAACCCCAAAGACCCACCGGTCTGGTTTAAACCGAAAATGAAACCCAAAACGACCGGCCCGGTCTGGTTTAAACGAAAAATGAACATATGCCGAAATGGGTATCGATTCGAAGGTCACGACCCTCAACATCTCCTCCACACTTCTAAAAAATGATAATGATACTTTTTAGAAAATTCCAAACAAAAAAAGTATAGAAATGCCCCCAAATAACCCCAAATACCCACCGGTCTGGTTTAAACCGAAATTGAACATATTCCAAAATGGGTATCGATTCGAAGGTCACGACCCTCAACATTTCCTCCACACGTCTAATAAGAGATAAGGACACTTTTTAGAAAATACCAAACCCAAAAAAGTACAGAAATGCCCCAAATAACCGCAAACAACCCACTATGTCAGGTTTAAACCGAAAATGAACATATGCCGAAATAGGTATCGATTCGAAGGCCACGACCCTCAACATCACATCTACACGTCTAATAAGAGATAAGGATAGTTTTTAGGAAATGCCAAACCCAACAAGTAAAGAAATGCCCCCAAACAACCCCAAACGACCCACCCGATCTGGTTTAAATCGAAAATGAATAGATGTCGCAATAGGAATCGATTCGAAAGTCACGTTCCTCAACATCGCATCTACACGTCTAATAAGAGATAAAGACTCTTTTTAGAAAATACCAAACCTAAAAAAGTACAGAAATGCCACCAAATAACCACAAACTGACCCAATCGGCCTGGTTTAAAACGAAAATGAACATATGTCGAAATAGGTATCGATTCGTAGGTCATGACCCTCAACACCGCATCCACACGTCTAATAAGAGATAAGGACACTTTTTAGGAATATACCAAACCCAAAAAAGTACAGAAATGCCCCCAAATAACCCCACACGACCCACCCGATCTGCTATAAATAGAAAATGAACATATGCCAAAATAGGTATCGATTTGAAGGTCCGACCCTTAACATCGTATCCACCAGTCTAATAAGAGATAAGGACACTTTTAGAAAATCCCAACCCAAAAAAAGTACAGAAATGCCCCCAAAAACCCCAAATGACCCACCAGTCTGGTTTAAATAGAAAATGAACATATGCGAAATAGGTATCGATTAGGAGTCACGACCCTCAACATCGGATCTAGAAGTCTAATAAAAGATAAGGACAGTTTTTAGAAAATAGCAAACCAAAAAAAATTCAGAAATGCCCCCAAATAACCAAAAACGACCGACCTGGTCTGGTTTAAACTGAAAATGAACATATGCCAAAATGGGTATCGATTCGAAGGTCACGACCCACAACATCTCCTCCACACGTCTAATAAGAGATAAGGACACTTTTTGAAAATCACAAACCCAAAAAAGTACAGAAATTCCCCCAAATAATCCCAAACGATCTACCCGGTCTGGTTTAAATCGAAAATGTACATATGTCGAAATAGGTATCGATTCGAAGGTCCTGACCCTCAACGACAAGGACAGTTTTTAGAAAATACCAAACCCAAAAAAGTACAGAATTGCCACCAAATAACCCCAAATGACCCACATGGTCCGGTTTACACGGAAAAGAACATATGCCAAAATAGGTATCGATTCGAAGGTCACGACCCTCAACATCGTATCCACACGTCTAATAAGAGATAAGGATAGTTTTTAGAAAATACCAAATCCAAAAAAGTACGGAAATACCACCAAATAACCCAAAATGACCCACCCGGTCTGGTTTAAACGGAAAAGAACATAAGCCAAAATGGGTATCGATTCGAAGGTCACGACCCTCAACATCGCATCCACACGTCTAATAAGAGATAAGGATAGTTTTTAGGAAATACCAAACTCAAAAAAGTACAGAAATGCCACCTAATAACCCCAAACGACCTAACTGGTCTGGTTTAAAACGAAAATGAACATACACCAAAATAGGTGTCGAACCGAAGGTCACGACCCTCTACATCTCGTCCACACGTCTAACAAAAGATAAATACACTTTTTAGAAAACATCAAACCCAAAAAAGTACAGAAATGCCACCAAATAACCCCAAACAACCCAACCGGTCTGGTGTAAAACATAAATAAACTTATGTCGAAATGGGTATCGATTCGTAGGTCACGACCCGCAACATCACTTCCACACGTCTAATAAGGGATAAGGACACTTTTTAGAAAATACCATACCAAAAAAAGTACTGAAATGCCCCTAAATAACCCCAAACGACACACCCAGTCTGGTTTAAATAGAAAATGAACATATGCCGAAATAGGTATCGATTAGAAGGTTACGACCCTCAACATCGGATCCACACGTCTAATAGGAGATAAGGACTGTTTTTAAAAAATACCAAACACAAAAAAGTACTGAAATACCACCAAATAACCCCAAACGACCCACCCGGTCTGGTTTAAATAGAAAATGAATATATGCCGAAATGGGTATCGATTCGAAGGTCACGACCCTCAACATCTCCTCCACACGTCTAATATGAGATAAGGACACTCTTTAGAAAATACAAAACCCAAAAAAGTAGAGAAATGCCCCCAAATAACCCTAAACGACCCACCCTGTCTGGTTCAAACCGAAAATGAACATATGTCGAAATGGGTATCGATTCAAAGGTCACGACCCTCACATCTCCTCCACACTTCTAAAAAATGATAATGATACTTTTTAGAAAATTCCAAACAAAAAAAGTATAGAAATTCCCCCAAATAACCCCAAAGACCCACCGGTCTGGTTTAAACCGAAAATGAAACCCAAAACGACCGGCCCGGTCTGGTTTAAACGAAAAATGAACATATGCCGAAATGGGTATCGATTCGAAGGTCACGACCCTCAACATCTCCTCCACACTTCTAAAAAATGATAATGATACTTTTTAGAAAATTCCAAACAAAAAAAGTATAGAAATGCCCCCAAATAACCCCCAAAGACCCACCGGTCTGGTTTAAACCGAAAATGAACATATTCCAAAATGGGTATCGATTCGAAGGTCACGACCCTCAACATTTCCTCCACACGTCTAATAAGAGATAAGGACACTTTTTAGAAAATACCAAACCCAAAAAAGTACAGAAATGCCCCAAATAACCGCAAACAACCCACTATGTCAGGTTTAAACCGAAAATGAACATATGCCGAAATAGGTATCGATTCGAAGGCCACGACCCTCAACATCACATCTACACGTCTAATAAGAGATAAGGATAGTTTTTAGGAAATGCCAAACCCAAAAAGTAAAGAAATGCCCCCAAACAACCCCAAACGACCCACCCGGTCTGGTTTAAATCGAAAATGAATAGATGTCGCAATAGGAATCGATTCGAAAGTCACGTTCCTCAACATCGCATCTACACGTCTAATAAGAGATAAAGACTCTTTTTAGAAAATACCAAACCTAAAAAAGTACAGAAATGCCACCAAATAACCCCAAACTGACCCAATCGGTCTGGTTTAAAACGAAAATGAACATATGTCGAAATAGGTATCGATTCGTAGGTCATGACCCTCAACACCGCATCCACACGTCTAATAAGAGATAAGGACACTTTTTAGAAATATACCAAACCCAAAAAAGTACAGAAATGCCCCCAAATAACCCCACACGACCCACCCGATCTGCTATAAATAGAAAATGAACATATGCCAAAATAGGTATCGATTTGAAGGTCCGACCCTTAACATCGTATCCACCAGTCTAATAAGAGATAAGGACACTTTTTAGAAAATCCCAACCCAAAAAAAGTACAGAAATGCCCCCAAAAAACCCCAAATGACCCACCCAGTCTGGTTTAAATAGAAAATGAACATATGCCGAAATAGGTATCGATTAGACGGTCACGACCCTCAACATCGGATCTAGAAGTCTAATAAAAGATAAGGACAGTTTTTAGAAAATACCAAACCAAAAAAAATTCAGAAATGCCCCCAAATAACGCCAAACGACCGACCTGGTCTGGTTTAAACTGAAAATGAACATATGCCAAAATGGGTATCGATTCGAAGGTCACGACCCCCAACATCTCCTCCACACGTCTAATAAGAGATAAGGACACTTTTTGAAAATCACAAACCCAAAAAAGTACAGAAATTCCCCCAAATAATCCCAAACGATCTACCCGGTCTGGTTTAAATCGAAAATGTACATATGCCGAAATAGGTATCGATTCGAAGGTCCTGACCCTCAACGATAAGGACAGTTTTTAGAAAATACCAAACCCAAAAAAGTACAGAATTACCACCAAATAACCCCAAATGACCCACATGGTCCGGTTTACACGGAAAAGAACATATGCCAAAATAGGTATCGATTCGAAGGTCACGACCCTCAACATCGTATCCACACGTCTAATAAGAGATAAGGATAGTTTTTAGAAAATACCAAATCCAAAAAAGTACGGAAATACCACCAAATAACCCAAAATGACCCACCAGGTCTGGTTTAAACGGAAAAGAACATATGCCAAAATGGGTATCGATTCGAAGGTCACGACCCTCAACATCGCATCCACACGTCTAATAAGAGATAAGGATAGTTTTTAGGAAATACCAAACTCAAAAAAGTACAGAAATGCCACCTAATAACCCCAAACGACCTAACTGGTCTGGTTTAAAACGAAAATGAACATACGCCGAAATAGGTGTCGAACCGAAGGTCACGACCCTCTACATCTCGTCCACACGTCTAACAAAAGATAAATACACTTTTTAGAAAACACCAAACCCAAAAAAGCACAGAAATGCCACCAAATAACCCCAAACAACCCAACCGGTCTGGTGTAAAACATAAATAAACTTATGTCGAAATGGGTATCGATTCGTAGGTCACGACCCGCAACATCACTTCCACACTTCTAATAAGGGATAAGGACACTTTTTAGAAAATACCATACCAAAAAAAGTACTGAAATGCCCCTAAATAACCCCAAACGACACACCCAGTCTGGTTTAAATAGAAAATGAACATATGCCGAAATAGGTATCGATTAGAAGGTTACGACCCTCAACATCGGATCCACACGTCTAATAGGAGATAAGGACTGTTTTTAAAAAATACCAAACACAAAAAAAGTACAGAAATGCCCCCAAATAACCCCAAACGACCCACCCGGTCTAGTTTAAACCGAAAATGTACATATGCCAAAATATGTATCGATTCGAAGGTCACGACCCTCAACATCGCATCGACACGTCTAATAAGAGATAAGGACACTTTTTAGAAAATACCAAACCCAAAAAAGTACAGAAATACCACCAAATAACCTTAAACAACCCACCCGGTCTGGTTTAAACGGAAAAGAACATATGCCGAAATAGGTATCGATTCGAAGGTCACGACCCTCAACATCGCATCCACACGTCTAATAAGAGATAAGGATAGTTTTTAGAAAATACCAAACCCAAAAAAATACAGAAATACCACCAAATAACCCCAAACGACCCATCCAGTCTGGTTTAAACGGAAAAGAACATATGCCGAAATAGGTATCGATTAGAAGGTCACAACCCTCAACATCGCATCCACACGTCTAATAAGAGATAAGGATAGTTTTTAGAAAATACCAAACCCAAAAACGTACAGAAATACCACCAAATAACCCCAAACAACCCACCCGGTTTGGTTTAAACGGAAAAGAACATATGCCGAAATAGGTATCGATTCGAAGGTTACGACCCTCAACATCGCATCCACACGACTAATACGAGATAAGGATAGTTTTTAGAAAATACCAAACCCAAAAAAGTACAGAATTACCCCCAAATAACCCCAAACGACCCATCCAGTCTGGTTTAAACCGAAAATATACATATCCCAAAATAGGTATCGATTCGAAGGTCACGACCCTCAACATCTCCTCCAACATCTAAAAACAGATAATGACACTTTTTAGAAAATACCAAACAAAAAAAGTACAGAAATGCCCCCAAATAACCCCAAACGACCCACCCGGTCTAGTTTAAACTGAAAATGTACATATGCCGAAATATGTATCAATTCGAAGGTCACGACCCTCAACATCGCATCCACACGTCTAATAAGAGATAAGGATAGTTTTTAGAAAATACCAAACCGAAAAAAGTACAGAAATGCCACCTAATAACCCAAAATGACGTAACTGGTCAGGCTTAAAACGAAAATGAACATACGCCAAAATAGGTATCGAATCGAAGGTCACGACCCTCTACATCTCCTCCACATGTCTAACAAGAGATAAAGACACTTTTTAGAAAATACCAAACCCAAAAAAGTATAGAAATGCCACCAAATAACCCCAAACGACCCAACCGGTCTGGTTTAAAACATAAATAAACTTATGTCGAAATGGGTATCGATTCGTAGGTCACGACCCGCAACATCACATCCACACGTCTAATAAGGGACAAGGACAATTTTTAGAAAATAACAAACCACAAAAAGTACTGAAATGCCCTTAAATAACCCCAAACGACCGACCCAGTCTGGTTTAAATAGAAAATGAACATATACCGAAATAGTTATCGATTAGAAGGTCACGACCCTCAACATCGGATCCACATGTCTAATAAGAGATAAGGACAGTTTTTAGAAAATACCAAACACAAAAAAATACAGAAATGCCCCCAATTAACCCCAAACGACTCACCCGGTATGGTTTAAACTGAAAATGAACATAAGCCAAAATAGGTTTCGATTCGAAGGTCATGACCCTCAACATCGCATCTACACATCTAATAAGAGATAAGGATACTTTTTAGGTATACCCAAACCAAAAAAATATAGAAATGTCCCCAAATAACCCCAAACAAACCACCCGGTCTGGTTGAAATAGAAAATGAACATATGCCGAAATAGGTATCAATTCGAAGGTCACGACCCTCAACATCTCCTCCACACGTCTAACAAGAGATAAAGACACTTTTTAGAAAATACCGAACCCAAAAAAGTGCGGAAATGCCACCAAATAACCCCAAACGACCCAACCGGTCTGGTTTAAAACAAAAAATGAACATACGTGGAAAGAGGCATTGATTCATAGGTCACGACCCTCAACATCGCATCCACTCATCTAATAAGAGATAAGGACACTTTTTAGAAAATACGAAATCCAAAAAAGTACAGAAATGCCTCCAAATAACCTAAAACGACCCACCTAGTCAGGTTTAAACAGAAAATGAACATATACCGAAATAGGTATCGATTAGAAGGTCACGAAACTCAACATCGTATCCACAAGTCTAATAGGAGATAAGGACAGTTTTTTAGAAAATACCAAACCCAAAAAAGTACAGAAATGCCCCCAAATAACCCTAAACGACCCACCCGGTCTGGTTTAAACGAAAAATGAACATATGCCAAAATAGGTATCGATTTGAAGGTCACGACCGTCAACATCGCATCGACACGTCTAATAAGAGATAAGGACACTTTTTAGAAAATACGAAACCCAAAAAAGTACAGAAATGTCCCCAAATAACCTAAAACGGCCCACCTGGTCGGGTTTAAATAGAAAATGAACATATACCGAAATAGGTATCAATTAGAAGGTCACGACCCTCAACATCGCATCCACACATCTAATAAGAGATAAGGACAGTTTTTAGAAAATACCAAACCCAAAAAAGTACCGAAATACCACCAAATAACCCCAAACGACCCACCCGGTCTGGTTTAAATAGAAAATGAATATATGCCGAAATGGGTATCGATTCGAAGGTCACGACCCTCAACATCTCCTCCACACGTCTAATATGAGATAAGGACACTCTTTAGAAAATACAAAACCCAAAAAAGTAGAGAAATGCCCCCAAATAACCCTAAACGACCCACCCTATCTGGTTCAAACCGAAAATGAACATATGTCGAAATAGGTATCGATTCAAAGGTCACGACCCTCAACATCGCATCTACACATCTAATAAGAGATAAGTACACTTTTTAGAAATCCCCAACCCAAAAAAAGTACAGAAATGCCCCCAAATAACCCCAAACGACCCACCCAGTCTGGTTTAAACAGAAAATGAACATATGCCAAAATAGGTATCGAGTAGATGGTCACGACCCTCAACATCGCATCCACACATCTAATAAGAGATAATGACACTTTTTAGGAAATACAAACAAAAAAAGTACAGAAATGCCCCCAAATAACCCCAAACAACCTAACCGGTCTAGTTTAAACCGAAACAAACATGTGCCCAAACCGGTATTGATTCAAAGGTCAGGACCCTCAACATTGTATCTACATGTCTAATAAGGGATAAAGACACCTTTTAGAAATTACCTAAGCCAAAACAGTACAGAAATGCCACAAAATAACCCCAAGTGACCCAACCGGTCTGGTTTAGAACGAAAATGAACATATGTCGAAATAGGTATTGATTCGTAGGTCACGACCCTCAACATGTCCTCCACACGTCTAACTAGAGATAAAGACACTTTTTAGAAAATACCAAATGCAAAAAAGTGCAAAAATGCCACCAAATAACACAAAATGATCCAATCAGTCTAGTTGAAAACGAAAATGAACATATGTCGAAATAGTTATCGATTCGTAGGTCACGACCCTCAACATCGCATCCACACGTCTTATAAGAGATAAGGACACTTTACAGAAAATACCAAACCCAAAAAAGTACAGAAATGCCCCCAAATAACCCCAAACGATCCACCCGGTCTGGTTTAAATCGAAAATGAACATATGCCGAAATAGGTATCGATCGAAGGTCACAACCCTCAACATCGCATCTATACGTCTAATAAAAGATAAAGACACTTTTGAAAAAAATACCAAACCCAAAAAAGTACAGAAATGCCACCAAATAACCCCAAACGACCAAACCGGCTAGATTAAAACGAAAATGAACATAAGTCGAAATAGGTATCGAATCATCGGTCACGACCCTCAACATCGCATCCACACGTCTAATAAGAGATAAGGACACTTTTTAGGAAACCCCAACCCGAAAAAGTACAGAAATGCCACCAAATAACCCCAAACAACTGACCATGTCAGGTTTAAACCGAAAATGAACATATGCCAAAATAGGTTTCGATTCGAAGGTCACGACCCTCAACATCATATCCACACATCTAATAAGAGATAAGGATAGTTTTTAGAAATTTCCAAACCTAAAAAAGTACAGAAATGCCCCCAAATAACCCCCAACGACCCACCCAGTCTGGTTTAAAACTAAAATAAACATATATGTCGAAATAGGTATCGATTTTTAGAAAATCCCAACTCGAAAAAAGTACAGAAATGCCCAAAAATAACCCCAAACGACCCACCCGGTCTGTTTAAATAGAAAATGAACATATGCCCTAATAGGTATCGATTAGAAAGGTCACGACCCTCAACATCGCATCCATATATCTAATAAGAGATAAGGAATGTTTTTAGAAAATACCAAACCCAAAAAAGTACAGAAATGCCCACAAATAACACCGATCAACCCACCCGATCTGGTTTAAACTGAAAATGAACATATGCCGAAATAGGTATCGATTTGAAGGTCACGACCCTCAACATCTCCTCCACACGTCTAATAAGAGATAAGGACACTTTTTAGAAAATACCAAACAAAAAAAGTACAGAAATTTCCCCAAATAACCCCAAACGACCCACCCGGTCTGGTTTAAATCGAAAATGAACATATGCCAAAATGGGTATCGATTCGAAGGTCACGACCCTCAACATCTCCTCTACACGTCTAATAAGAGATAAGGATACTTTTCAGAAAATACTGAACCCAAAAAAGTACAGAAATGCCCCCAAATAACCCCAAACAGCCTACCATGTCAGGTTTAAGCCGAAAATGAACATATGCTGAAATAGGTATCGACTCGAAGGTCACGACCCTCAACATCGCATCTACACGTCTAATGAGAGATAAAGACAATTTTTAGAAAATACCAAACCCAAAAAAGTACAGAAATACCACCAAATAACCCCAAACGACCCAATCGGTCTAGTTTAAAAGGAAAATGAACATATGTCAAAATAGGTATCGATTCGTAGGTCACGACCCTCAACATCGCATCCACACGTCTAGTATGAGATAAGGACAGTTTTCAAAAAATTCCAAACCCAAAAAAGTACAGAAATGCCCCCTAATAACCCCAAATGACCCACCCGGTCTGGTTTAAACTGAAAATGAACATATGCCGAAATAGGTATCGATTCGAAGGTTACGACCCTCAACATCGTATCCACACGTCTAATAAGAGATAAGGACAGTTTTTAGAAAATACCAAACCCAAAAAAATATAGAAATGCCCCCAACTAACCCCAAACGACCCACCCGGTCTGGTTTAAATCGAAAATGAACATATGCCAAAATAGGTATCGATCGAAGGTCACGACCCTCAACATCGCATCTATACGCCTAATAAAAGATAAAGTCACTTTTTAAAAAATACCAAACCCAAAAAAGTACAGAAATGCCTCCAAATAACCCCAAACGACCAAACCAGCTAGATTAAAACGAAAATGAACATATGTCAAACTAGGTATCGATTCGTAGGTCACGACCCTCAACATCGCATCCACACGTCTAATAAGAGATAAGGACAGTTTTTAGAAAATACCAAACCCAAAACAGTACAAAAATGCCACCAAATAAACCCAAACGACCCACCTGGTCTGGTTTAAACAGAAAATGAACATATGCCGAAATGGGTATCGATTCGAAGCTCACGACCCTCAACATCTCCTCCACACGTCTAATAAGAGATAATGACACTTTTTAGAAAATGCCAAACCCAAAAAAGTACAGAAATGCCCCCAAATAACCCTAAACGACCCACCCAGTTTGATTTAAACGGAAAATGAACATATGCCGAAATTGGTATCGATTTGAAGGTCACGACCCTCAGCATCGCATCGACACTTCTAATAAGAGATAAGGATAGTTTTTAGAAAATTCCAAACCCAAAAAAGTACAGAAATGCCCCCAAATAACCCCAAACGACCCACCCGGTCTGGTTTAAATCGAAAATGAACATATGCCGAAATGGGTATCAATTCAAAGGTCACGACCCTCAAAATCTCCTCAACACGTCTAATAAGAGATAAGAACACTTTTTAGAAAATACCAAACCCAAAAAAGTACAAAATTGCCCCCAAAAAACCCACCATGTCTGGTTTAAATCGAAAATGAACATATGCCAAAATAGGTATCGCTCGAAGGTCACGACCCTCAACATCGCATCTACACGTCTAATAAGAGATAAAGACACATTTTAGAAAATACCAAACCCAAAAAAGTACAGAAATACGACCAAATCACCCCAAACGACCCAACTAGTTCATTTTAAAACGAAAATGAACATATGTCAAAATAGGTATCGATTCGTAGGTCACGACCCTCAACATCGCATCCACATGTCTAATAAGAGATAAGGACAGTTTTTAGAAAATTCCAAACCAGAAAAAGTATAGAAATGCCCCCAAATAACCCCAAACGAGCCACCCAGTCTGGTTTAAACAGAAAATGAAAATATGCTGAAATAAGAATCGATTAGAAGGTCACGACCCTCAACATCGCATCCATACATCTAATAAGAGATAAGGAATGTTTTTAGAAAATACCAAACCCAAAAAGTACGAAATGCCCATAAATAACCCAACGACAACCGGTCGATTTAACGAAAATGAACATATGCGAAATAGGTATCGATCGAAGTCAAATGTACACGTCTAATAAGAGATAAAGAAACTTTTACAAAACACCATCGAAAAAGTAAAGAAATGCCCCAAATAACCCCAAACGACCCTCCCAGTCTGGTTTAAACAGAAAATGAACATATGCCAAAATAGGTATCGATTAGAAGGTCACGACTCTCAACATCGCATCGGCTCGCCTAATAAGTGATAAGGATAGTTTTTAGAAAATACCAGACCCCAAAAAGTAGAGAAATGCCCCCAAATAAACCCAAACAACCCACCCGGTCTGATTGAAACTGAAAATTAACATATGCCAAAATAGGTATCAATTCGAAGCTCACGAACCTAAACATCTCCTCCACATGCCTAAAAAGAGATAATGACACTTTTTAGATAATACCAAACAAAAAAAGTACAGAAATGCCCCCAAATAACCCCAAGCAACCCACCATGTCAGGTTTAAACCGTAAATGAAGATATGCCAAAAAAGGTATGGAGATGAACGTCACACCCCTCAACATCGCATCCACACGTCTAATAAGAGATAAGGCTAGTTTTTAGAAAATATCAAACCCAAAAAAGTACAGAAATACCCCCAAATAACCCCAAACGACCCATCCGGTCTGGTTTAAACTGAAAATATACATATGCCAAAATAGGTATCGATTCGAAGGTTACGACCCTCAACATCTCCTCCAACGTCTAAAAACAGATAATGACACTTTTTAGAAAATACCAAACAAAAAAAGTACAGAAATGCCCCCAAATAACCCCAAACGACCCAACAGGTCTAGTTTAAACTGTAAATGTACATATGCCAAAATAGGTATCGATCCGTAAGTCACGACCATCAACATCGCATCTACATGTCTAATAAGAGATAAGGATACTTTTTAGAAATACCCAAACCCCAGAAAATGAACATATGCCGAAATAGGTATCGATTCGAAGGTCACGACACTCAACATCGCATCCACATGTCTAATAAGAGATAAGGACACTTTTTAGAAAATACAAATCCAAAAAGTCGAAATGCCCCAAATAACCTAAAACGACCCACCTACTCAGGTTTAAACAGAAAATGAACATATACCGAAATAGGTATCGATAAGAAGGTCACGACCCTCAACATCGCATCCACACGTCTAATAAGAGATATGGACAGTTTTTAGAAAATATCAAACCCAAAAAAGTACAGAAATGCCCCCAAATAACCCTAAACGACCCACCCGGTCTGATTTAAACGGAAAATGAACACATGCCAAAATTGGTATCGATTCGAAGGTCACTACCCTCAACATCGCATCGACACTTCTAATAAGAGATAAGGACAGTTTTTAGAAAATACCAAACCCAACAAAATACAGAAATACCACCAAATAACTCAAACGACCCACCCGGTCTGGTTTAAACGGAAAAGAACATATGACAAAATAGGTATCGATTCGAAGGTCACGACCCTCAACATCGCATCCACACGTCTAATAAGAGATAAGGATAGTTTTCAGAAAATACCAAACTAAAAAAAGTACTGAAATGCCACCTAATAACCCCAAATGACCTAACTGGTCTGGTTTAAAACGAAAATGAACATACGCCGAAATAGGTATCGAATCGAAGGTCACGACCCTCTACATCTCCTCCACACGTCTAACAAGAGATAAAGACACTTTTTAGAAAATACCAAACCCAAAAAAGTACAGAAATGCCACCAAATAACCCCAAACGACCCAACCGGTCTGGTTTAAAACGTAAATAAACTTATGTCGAAATGGGTATCGATTCGTAGGTCACGACCCGCAACATCACATCCACACGTCTAATAAGGGATAAGGACACTTTTTAGAAAATACCAAACCCAAAAAAGTACTGAAATGCCCCTAAATAACCCCAAACGACCCACCCAGTCTGGTTTAAATAGAAAATGAGCATATGCCAAAATAGGTATCGATTTAAAGGTCACGACCCTCAACATCGGATCCACACGTCCAATAAGAGATAAGGACAGTTTTTAGAAAATACCAAACACAAAAAAATACAGAAATGCCCCCAATTAACCCCAAACTACCCAACTGGTTTGGTTTAAAACGAAAATGAACATATGTCGAAATAGTTATCGATTCGTAGGTCACGACCCTCAACATCGCATCCACACGTCTTATAAGAGATAAGGACACTTTATAGAAAATACCAAACCCAAAAAAGTACAGAAATGCCCCCAAATAACCCCAAACGATCCACCCGGTCTGGTTTAAATAAAAAATGAACATATGCCGAAATAGGTATTGATCGAAGGTCACGACCCTCAACATCGCATCTATACGTCTAATAAAAGATAAAGACACTTTTTAAAAAATACCAACCCAAAAAAGTACAGAAATGCCACCAAATAACCCCAAACGACCAAACCGGCTAGATTAAAACGAAAATGAACATATGTCGAAATAGGTATCGATTCATAGGTCACGACCCTCAATATCGCATCCACACGTCTAATAAGAGATAAGGACACTTTTTAGGAAACCCCAACCCAAAAAAGTACAGAAATGCCACAAAATAACCCCAAACAACCGACCATGTCAGGTTTAAATCGAAAATGAACATATGCCAAAATAGGTTTGGATTCGAAGGTCACGACCCTCAACATCGTATCCACACGTCTAATAAGAGATAAGGATAGTTTTTAGAAATTTCCAAACCTAAAAAAGTACAGAAATGCCCCCAAATAACCCCAATCAACCCACCCGATCTGGTCTAAACTGAAAACGAACATATGCCGAAATAGGTATCGATTCGAAGGTCACGACCCTCAACATCTCCTCCACACGTCTAATAAGAGATAAGGACACTTTTTAGAAAATACCAAACAAAAAAAGTACAGAAATGTCCCCAAATAACCCCAAACGACCCACCCGGTCTGGTTTAAACCGAAAACGAACATATGTCGAAATGGGTATCGATTCGAAGGTCACAACCCTCAACATCTCCTCTACACGTCTAATAGGAGATACGGATACTTTTTAGAAAATACTGAGACCAAAAAAGTACAGAAATGCCCCCAAATAACCCCAAACAGCCCACCATGTCAGGTTTAAGCCGAAAATGAACATATGCCAAAATAGGTATCGACTCAAAGGTCACGACCCTCAACATCACATCTACACGTCTAATAAGAGATAAAGACAATTTTTAGAAAATACCAAACCCAAAAATGTACAGAAATACCACCAAATAACCCCAAACGACCCAATTGGTCTAGTTTAAAACGAAAATGAACATATGCCAAAATAGGTTTTGATTCGAAGGTCACGACCCTCAACATCGGATCCACACGTCTAATAAGAGATAAGGACAGTTTTTAGAAAATACCAAACCCAAAAAAATACAGAAATGCCCCCAATTAACCCCAAACGACCCACCCGGTCTGGTTTAAACTGAAAATGAACATATGCCGAAATAGGTTTCGATTCGAAGGTCACGACCCTCAACATCTCCTCCACATGTCAAATATGAGATAAGGACACTCTTTAGAAAATACCAAACCCAAAAAAGTACAAAAAATGCCCCCAAATAACCCTAAACAACCCACCCTGTCTGGTTCAAATCGAAAATGAACATATGTCAAAATAGGTATCGAATCGAAGGTCACGACCCTCAACATCGCATCCACACATCTAATAAGAGATAAGTACACTTTTTAGAAATCCCCAACCCAAAAAAAGTACAGAAATGCCCCCAAATAACCCCAAACGACCCACCCAGTCTGGTTCAAACAGAAAATGAACATATGCCAAAATAGGTATCGATTAGATGGTCACGACCCTCAACATCGCATCCACACATCTAATAAGAGATAATGACACTTTTTAGGAAATACAAAACAAAAAAAATACAAAAATACCCCCAAATAACCCCAAACGACCCAACCGGTCTAGTTTAAACCGACAACGAACATGAGTTGAAACAGGTATCGATTCGAAGGTAAGGACCCTCAACATCGTATCTACACGTCTAATAAGGGATAAAGACACTTTTTAGAAATTACCTAACCAAAAACAGTACAGAAATGCCTCAAAATAACCCCAACCGACCCAACCGGTCTGGTTTAGAAGGAAAATGAACATATGTTGAAATTGGTATTGATTCGTAGGTCACGACCCTCAACATGTCCTCCACACGTCTAACTAGCTAGAGATAAAGACACTTTTTAGAAAATACAAAACCCAAAAAAGTGCAGAAATGCCACCAAATAACCCAAAATGATCCAACCGGCCTGGTTTAAAACGAAAATGAACATATGTCGAAATAGTTATCGATTCGTAGGTCACGACCCTCAACATCGCATCCACACGTCTTAAAAGAGATAAGGACACTTTACAGAAAATACCAAACCCAAAAAAGTACAGAAATGCCCCCAAATAACCTCAAACGACCCACCCAGTCTGGTTTAAACTGAAACTGAACAAATGCCGAAATAGGTATCGATTAGAAGGTCACGACCCTCAACATCGTATCCAGACATCTAATAAGATATAAGGACAGTTTTTAGAAAATACCAAACCCAAAAAAATATAAAAATGCCCCCAAATAACCCCAAACGATCCACCCGGTCTGGTTTAAATAAAAAATGAACATATGCCGAAACAGGTATCAATCGAAGGTCACGACCCTCAACATCGCATCTATACGTCCAATAAAAGATAAAGAAATTTTTTAAAAAATACCAAACCAAAAAAGTACAGAAATGCCACCAAATAACCCCAAACGACCAAACCGGCTAGATTAAAACGAAAATGAACATATGTCAAAATAGGTATCAATTCATAGGTCGCGACCCTCAACATCGCATCCACACGTCTAATAATAGATAATGACACTTTTTAGAAAACCCCAACCCGAAAAAGTGCAGAAATGCCACCAAATAACCCCAAACAACCGACCATGTCAGGTTTAAACCGAAAATGAACATATGCCAAAATAGGTTTCGATTTGAAGGTCACGACCCTCAACATCGCATCCACACGTCTAATAAGAGGTAAGGATAGTTTTTAGAAATTTCCAAACCCAAAAAAGTACAGAAATGCCCCCAAATAACCCAAACGACCCACCCGGTCTGGTTTAAAACTAAAATGAACATATGTCGAAATAGGTATCGATTCGAAGGTCACGACCCTCAACATCGCATCCACACATCTAATAAGAGATAAGGACATTTTTTAGAAAATCCCAACTCGAAAAAAGTACAGAAATGCCCAAAAATAACCCCAAACGACCCACCCGGTCTGTTTAAATAGAAAATGAACATATGCCCTAATAGGTATCGATTAGAAAGGTCACGACCCTCAACATCGCATCCACACGTCTATTAAGTGATAAGGACAGTTTTTAGAAAATACCAAACCCAAAAAGTGCCGAAATGCCCCCAAATAACCCCAATCAACCCACCCGATCTGGTTTAAACTGAAAATAGGTATCGATTTGAAGGTCACGACCCCCAACATCTCCTCCACACGTCTAATAAGAGATAAGGAGACTTTTTAGAAAATACCAAACCCAAAAAAGTACAGAATTGCCACCAAATAACCCCAAACGACCAAACCGGCTAGATTAAAAAGAAAATGAACATATGTCGAAATAGGTATCGATTCACAGGTCACGATCCTTAACATCGCATCCACACGTCTAATAAGCGATAAGGACCCTTTTTAGAAAACCCCAACCCGAAAAAGTACAGAAATGCCACCAAATAACCCCAAACAATCGACCATTTCAGGTTTAAACCGAAAATGAACATATACCAAAATAGGTTGCAATTCGAAAGTCACGACCCTCAACATCGTATCCACACGTCTAATAAGAGATAAGGATAGTTTTTAGAAATTTCCAAACCCAAAAAAGTACAGAAATGCCCCCAAATAACCCCAAACAACCCACCCGGTCTGGTTTAAAACTAAAATGAACATATGTCGAAATAGGTATCGATTCGAAGGTCACGACCCTCAACATCGCATCCACACGTCTAATAAGAGATAAGGACACTTTTTAGAAAATCCCAACTCGAAAAAAGTACAGAAATGCCCAAAAATAACCCCAAACGACCCACCCGGTCTGTTTAAATAGAAAATGAACATATGCCCTTAGGTATCGATTAGAAAGGTCACGACCCTCAACATCGCATCCACACGTCTATTAAGTGATAAGGACAGTTTTTAGAAAATTCCAAACCCAAAAAAGTACAGAAATACCACCAAATAACCCAAACGACCCAATCGGTCTAGTTTAAAATGAAAATGAACATATGTTAAAATAGGTATCGATTCGTAGGTCACGACCCTGAACATCGCATCCACACGTCTATTATGAGATAAAGACAGTTTTCAAAAAATTCCAAACCCAAAAAAGTACAAAAATGCCCCCTAATAACCCCAAACAACCCACCCGGTCTAGTTTAAACTAAAAATGAACATATGCCAAAATAGGTATCGATTCAAAGGTCACGACCCACAACATCGTATCCACACATCTAATAAGAGATAAGGACAGTTTTTAGAAAATACCAAACCCAAAAAAATACAGAAATGCCCCCAAATAACCCCAAACGACCCACCCGGTCTGGTTTAAATCGAAAATGAACATATGCCGAAATAGGTATCGATCAAAGGTCACAACCCTCAACATCGCATCTATACGCCTAATAAAAGATAAAAACACTTTTTAAAAAATACCAAACCCAAAAAAGTACAGAATTGCCACCAAATAACCCCAAACGACCAAACCGGCTAGATTAAAACGAAAATGAACATATGTTGAAATAGGTATCGATTCACAGGTCACGACCCTTAACATCGCATCCACACGTCTAATAAGAGATAAAGACCCTTTTTAGAAAACCCCAACCTGAAAAAGTACAGAAATGCCACCAAATAACCCCAAACAACCGACCATTTCAGGTTTAAACCGAAAATGAACATATGCCAAAATAAGTTGCGATTCGAAGGTCACGACCCTCAACATCGTATCCACACCGTCTAATAAGAGATAAGGATAGTTTTTAGAAATTTCCAAACCCAAAAAAGTACAGAAATGCCCCCAAATAACCCCAAACGACCCACCCGGTCTGGTTTAAAACTAAAATGAACATATATCGAAATAGGTATCGATTCGAAGGTCACGACCCTCAACATCGCATCCACACGTCTAATAAGAGATAAGGACACTTTTTAGAAAATCCCAACTTGAAAAAAGTACAGAAATGAACAAAAATAACCCCAAACGACCCACCCGGTCTGTTTAAATAGAAAATGAACATATGCCCTAATAGGTATCGATTAGAAAGGTCACGACCCTCAACATCGCATCCACACGTCTGAAAATGAACATATGCCGAAATAGTTATCGATTCGAAGGTCACGACCCTCAACATCTCCTCCACACGTCTAATCAGAGATAAGGGGACTTTTTAGAAAATACCAAACAAAAAAAGTACAGAAATGTCCCCAAATGACCCACCCGATCTGGTTTAAACCGAAAACGAACATATGCTGAAATGGGTATCGATTCGAAGGTCACGACCCTCAACATCTCCTCTACACGTCTAATAAGAGATCAGGATACTTTTTAGAAAATACTGAACCCAAAAAAGTACAGAAATGCCCCCAAATAACCCCAATCAACCCACCCGATTTGGTTTAAATTGAAAAGGAACATATGCCGAAATAGGTATCGATTCGAAGGTCACGACCCTCAACATCTCCTCCACACGTCTAATAAGAGATAAGGACACTTTTTAGAAAATACCAAACAAAAAAAGTACAGAAATGCCCCCAAATAACCCCAAACGACCCACCTGGTCTGGTTTAAACCGAAAACGAACATATGCCAAAATGGGTATCGATTCGAAGGTCACGACCCTCAACATCTCCTCTACACGTCTAATAAGAGATAAGGATACTTTTTAGAAAATACTGAACCCAAAAAAGTACAGAAATGCCCCCAAATAACCCCAATCAACCCACCAGATCTGGTTTAAACTGAAAACGAACATATGCCGAAATAGGTATCGATTCGAAGGTCACGACCCTCAACATCGCATCCACACGTCTAATAAGAGATAAGGACAATTTTTAGAAAATACCAAACCCAAAAAAGTACAGAAATGCCCCCAAATAACCCCAAACGACCCAATCGGTCTGGTTTAAACCGAAAATGAACATATGCCAAAATGGGTATCGATTCGAAGGTCACGACCCTCAACATCTCCTCTACACGTCTAATAAGAGATAAGGATACTTTTTAGAAAATACTGAACCCAAAAAAGTACAGAAATGCCCCCAAATAACCCCAATCAACCCACCCGATCTGGTTTAAACTGAAAATGAACATATGCCGAAATAGGTATCGATTCGAAGGTCACGACCCTCAACATCTCCTCCACACGTCTAATAAGAGATAAGGACACTTTTTAGAAAATACCAAACAAAAAAAGTACAGAAATGTCCCCAAATAACCCCAAACGACCCATCCGGTCTGGTTTAAACCGAAAACGAACATATGCCGAAATGGGTATCGATTCGAAGGTCACGACCCTCAACATCTCCTCTACACGTCTAATAAGAGATAAGGATACTTTTTAGAAAATACTGAACCCAAAAAAGTACAGAAATGCCCCCAAATAACCCCAAACAGCCCACCATGTCAGGTTTAAGCTGAAAATGAACATATGCCAAAATAGGTATCGACTCGAAGGTCACGACCCTCAACATCGCATCTACACGTCTAATAAAAGATAAAGACAATTTTTAGAAAATACCAAACCCAAAAAAGTACAGAAATACCACCTAATAACCCAAACGACCCAATCGGTCTAGTTTAAAACAAAATTGAACATAAGTCGAAATAGGTATCGATTCGAAGGTCACGACCCTCAATATCGCATCCACACGTCTAATAAGAGAAAATGTCACTTTTTAGAAAATACCAAACCCAAAAAGTACAAAAATGCAACCAAATAACCCCAAACGACCTTGAAACTGAAAATGAACATATGCCGAAATAGGTATCTATTCAAAGGTCACGACCCTCAACATCTCCTCCGAACGTCTAAAAAGAGATAATGACACTTTTTAGAAAATACTAAACAAAAAAAGTACAAAAATGCCCCCAATAACCCCAAACGACCCACCCGGTCTGGTTTAAATCGAAAATGAACAAATGCCAAAATGGGTATCAATTCAAAGGTCACGACTCTCAAAATCTCCTCAACACGTCTAATAAGAGATAAGAACACTTTATAGAAAATACCAAACCCAAAAAAGTACAAAATTGCCCCCAAAAAACCCACCATGTCAGGTTTAAATCGAAAATGAACATATGCCAAAATAGGTATCGCTCGAAGGTCACGACCCTCAACATCGCATCTACACGTCTAATAAGAGATAAAGACACTTTTTAGAAAATACCAAACCCAAAAAAGTATAGAAATACGACCAAATAACCCCAAACGACCCAATCGGTCCATTTTAAACGAAAATGAACATATGTCAAAATAGGTATCGATTCGTAGGTCACAACCCTCAACATCGCATCCACACGTCTAATAAGAGATGAGGACACTTTTTAGAAAACCCCAACCCAAAAAAGTCCAAAAATGCCACCAAATAACCCCAAACAACCGACCATGTCAGGTTTAAACCGAAAATGAACATATGCCAAAATAGGTTTCGATTCGAAGGTCACGACCCTCAACATCGTATCCACACGTCTAATAAGAGATAAGGATAGTTTTTAGAAATTTCCAAACCCAAAAAAGTACAAAAATGCCCCCAAATAACCCCAAACGACCCACCCGGTCTGGTTTAAAACTAAAATGAACATATGTCGAAATAGGTATCGATTCGAAGGTCACGACCCTCAACATCGCATCCAGACGTCTAATAAGAGATAAGGACATTTTTTAGAAAATCCCAACTCGAAAAAAGTACAGAAATGCCCAAAAATAACCCCAAACGACCCACCCGGTTTGTTTAAATAGAAAATGAACAAATGCCCTAATAGGTATCGATTAGAAAGGTCACGAAACTCAACATCGCATCCACACGTCTATTAAGTGATAAGGACAGTTTTTAGAAAATACCAAACCCAAAAAAGTACCGAAATGCCCCCAAATAACCCCAATCAACCCACCCGAACTGGTCTAAACTGAAAATGAACATATGCCGAAATAGGTATCGATTCGAAGGTCACGACCCTCAACATCTCCTCCACACGTCTAATAAGAGATAAGGACACTTTTTAGAAAATACCAAACAAAAAAAGTATAGAAATGTCCCCAAATAACCCCAAACGACCCACCCGGTCTGGTTTAAACCGAAAACGAACATATGCCGAAATGGGTATCGATTCAAAGGTCACGACCCTCAACATCTCCTCTACACGTCTAATAAGAGATCAGGATACTTTTTAAAAAATACTGAACCCAAAAAAGTACAGAAATGCCCCCAAATAACCCCAATCAACCCACCAGATCTGGTTTAAACTGAAAACGAACATATGCCAAAATAGGTATCGATTCGAAGGTCACGACCCTCAACATCTCCTCCACACGTCTAATAAGAGATAAGGACACTTTTTAGAAAATACCAAACAAAAAAAGTACAGAAATGTCCCCAAATAACCCCAAACGACCCATCCGGTCTGGTTTAAACCGAAAACGAACATATGCCAAAATGGGTATCGATTCGAAGGTCACGACCCTCAACATCTCCTCTACACGTCTAATAAGAGATAAGGATACTTTTTAAAAAATACCAAACAAAAAAAGTACAGAAATGCCCCCAAATAACCCCAATCAACCCACCAGATCTGGTTTAAACTGAAAACGAACATATGCCAAAATAGGTATCGATTCGAAGGTCACGACCCTCAACATCTCCTCCACACGTCTAATAAGAGATAAGGACACTTTTTAGAAAATACCAAACCCAAAAAAGTACAGAAATGCCCCCAAATAACCCCAAACGACCCATCCTGGCCTGGTTTAAACCGAAAATGAACATATGCCAAAATGGGTATCGATTCGAAGGTCACGACCCTCAACATCAACACGTCTAATAAGAGATAAGGACACTTTTTAGAAAATACCAAACCCAAAAAAGTACAGAAATGCCCCCAAATAACCCCAAACGACCCAACCGGTCCAGTTTAAAATGAAAATGAACATATGCCAAAATAGGTATCGATTCGAAGGTCACGACCCTCAACATCGCATCCACACGTCTAATAAGAGATAAGGACACTTTTTAGAAAATACCAAACCAAAAAAAGTACAAAAATGCCCCCAAATAACCCCAAACGACCCACCTGGCCTGGTTTAAACCGAAAATGAACATATGCCAAAATAGGTATCGATTCGAAGGTCACGACCCTCAACATCGCATCCACACGTCTAATAAGAGATAGGATACTTTTTAGAAAATCCCAAACCCAAAAAAGTACAAAAATGCCCCCAAATAACCCCAATCAACCCACCAGGACTGGTTTAAAACTAAAATGAACATATGCCGAAATAGGTATCGATTCGAAGGTCACGACCCTCAACATCGCATCCACACGTCTAATAAGAGATAAGGACACTTTTTAGAAAATACCAAACCAAAAAAAGTACAGAAATGCCCCAAAATAACCCCAAACGACCCACCCGGTCTGGTTTAAACAGAAAATGAACATATGCCTAAATAGGTATCGATTAGAAGGTCACGACCCTCAACATCTCATCCACACGTCTAATAAGAGATAAGGACACTTTTTAGAAAATACCAAACCCAAAAAAGTACCGAAATGCCCCCAAATAACCCCAATCAACCCACCCGATCTGGTTTAAACTGAAAATGAACATATGCCGAAATAGGTATCGATTCGAAGGTCACGACCCTCAACATCTCCTCCACACGTCTAATAAGAGATAAGGACACTTTTTAGAAAATACCAAACAAAAAAAGTAAAGAAATGTCCCCAAATAACCCCAAACGACCCACCCGGTCTGGTTTAAACCGAAAATGAACATATGCCGAAATGGGTATCGATTCGAAGGTCACGACCCTCAACATCTCCTCTACACGTCTAATAAGAGATCAGGATACTTTTTAGAAAATATTAAACCCAAAAAGTAAAGAAATTCCCCCAAATAACCCCAATCAACCCACCATGATCTGGTTTAATCGAAAATGAACATATGCCAAAATAGGTATCGATTCAAGGTCACGACCCTCAACATCTCCTCTACACGTCTAATAAGAGATAAGGACACTTTTTAGAAAATACCAAACCCAAAAAAGTACAGAAATTACCCCAAATAACCCCAAACGACCCACCCGGTCTGGTTTAAACCGAAAATGAACATATGCCGAAATGGGTATCGATTCAAAGGTCACGACCCTCAACATCGCATCCACACGTCTAATAAGAGATAATGACACTTTTTAGAAAATACCAAACCCAAAAAAGTACAGAAATGCCCCCAAATAACCCCAAACGACCCACCCGGTCCGGTTTAAGCCGAAAATGAACATATGCTGAAATAGGTATCGATTCGATGGTCACGACCTCAACATGAGAATCTACACGCCTAATAAGAGATAAAGACACTTTTTAGAAAATACCAAACAAAAAAAGTATAGAAATGCCCCCAAATAACCCCAAACGACCCACCCGGTCTGGTTTAAACCGAAAATGAACATATGTCAAAATAGGTATCGATTCAAAGGTCACGACCCTCAACATCTCCTCTACACGTCTAATAAGAGATAAGATACTTTTAAAAATCCCAAACCCAAAAAAGTACAGAAATGCCCCCAAATAACCCCAAACAACCCACCAGGTCTGGTTTAAATCGAAAATGAACATATGCCAAAATAGGTATCGATTCGAAGGTCACGACCCTCAACATCTCCTCCACACGTCTAATAAGAGATAAGGACACTTTTTAGAAAATACCAAACAAAAAAAGTATAGAAATGTCCCCAAATAACCCCAAACGACCCACCCGGTCTGGTTTAAACCGAAAAATGAACATATGCCGAAATGGGTATCGATTCGAAGGTCACGACCCTCAACATCTCCTCTACACGTCTAATAAGAGATCAGGATACTTTTTAAAAAATACTGAACCCAAAAAAGTACAGAAATGCCCCCAAATAACCCCAATCAACCCACCAGATCTGGTTTAAACTGAAAACGAACATATGCCGAAATAGGTATCGATTCGAAGGTCACGACCCTCAACATCTCCTCCACACGTCTAATAAGAGATAAGGACACTTTTTAGAAAATACCAAACAAAAAAAGTACAGAAATGTACCCAAATAACCCCAAACGACCCATCCGGTCTGGTTTAAACCAAAAACGAACATATGCCGAAATGGGTATCGATTCGAAGGTCACGACCCTCAACATCTCCTCTACACGTCTAATAAGAGATCAGGATACTTTTTAAAAAATACTGAACGCAAAAAAGTACAGAAATGCCCCCAAATAACCCCAAACAGCCCACCATGTCTGGTTTAAGCCGAAAATGAACATATGCTGAAATAGGTATCGATTCGATGGTCACGACCCTCAACATCGCCTCTACACGTCTAATAAGTGATAAAGACACTTTTTAGAAAATACCAAACCCAAAAAAGTACACAGAAATACCACCAAATAACCCAAACGACCCATCCGGTCTGGTTAAAACCGAAAATGAACATATGTCAAAATAGGTATCGATTCGAAGGTCACGACCCTCAACATCTCCTCTACACGTCTAATAAGAGATCAGGATACTTTTTAGAAAATACCAAACCAAAAAAGTACAGAAATGCCCCCAAATAACCCCAAACAACCCACCATGTCTGGTTTAAACCGAAAATGAACATATGCCGAAATAGGTATCGATTCGAAGGTCACGACCCTCAACATCGCATCCACACGTCTAATAAGAGATAAGGACACTTTTTAGAAAATACCAAACCAAAAAAGTACAGAAATCCCCCAAATAACCCCAAACGACCCATCCGGTCTGGTTTAAACCGAAAATGAACATATGCCAAAATAGGTATCGATTCGAAGGTCACGACCCTCAACATCTCCTCTACACGTCTAATAAGAGATCAGGATACTTTTTAAAAAATACTGAACCCAAAAAAGTACAGAAATGCCCCCAAATAACCCCAATCAACCCACCAGATCTGGTTTAAACTGAAAATGAACATATGCCGAAATAGGTATCGATTAGAAGGTCACGACCCTCAACATCTCCTCCACACGTCTAATAAGAGATAAGGACACTTTTTAGAAAATACCAAACCAAAAAAAGTACAGAAATGCCCCCAAATAACCCCAAACGACCCATCCGGTCTGGTTTAAACCGAAAATGAACATATGCCGAAATGGGTATCGATTCGAAGGTCACGACCCTCAACATCTCCTCTACACGTCTAATAAGAGATCAGGATACTTTTTAAAAAATACTGAACGCAAAAAAGTACAGAAATGCCCCCAAATAACCCCAAACAGCCCACCATGTCTGGTTTAAGCCGAAAATGAACATATGCTGAAATAGGTATCGATTCGATGGTCACGACCTTCAACATGAGAATCTACACGTCTAATAAGAGATAAAGACACTTTTTAGAAAATACCAAACCCAAAAAAGTATAGAAATACCACCAAATAACCCAAATGACCCATCCGGTCTGGTTTAAAACGAAAATGAACATATGTCAAAATAGGTATCGATTCGAAGGTCACGACCCTCAACATCGCATCCACACGTCTAATAAGAGATAAGGACAGTTTTTAGAAAATACCAAACCCAAAAAAGTACAGAAATGCCCCCAAATAACCCCAATCAACCCACCAGATCTGGTTTAAACTGAAAACGAACATATGCCGAAATAGGTATCGATTCGAAGGTCACGACCCTCAACATCTCCTCCACACGTCTAATAAGAGATAAGGACACTTTTTAGAAAATACCAAACAAAAAAAGTACAGAAATGTCCCCAAATAACCCCAAACAACCCATCCGGTCTGGTTTAAATCGAAAACGAACATATGCCGAAATGGGTATCGATTCGAAGGTCACGACCCTCAACATCTCCTCTACACGTCTAATAAGAGATAAGGATACTTTTTAGAAAATACTGAACCCAAAAAAGTACAGAAATGCCCCCAAATAACCCCAAATAGCCCTCCATGTCAGGTTTAAGCTGAAAATGAACATATGCCGAAATAGGTATCGACTCGAAGGTCACGACCCTCAACATCTCCTCCACACGTCTATTAAGAGATAACGACACTTTTTAGAAAATACCAAACCTAAAAAAGTACAGAAATACCACCAAAATAACCCAAACGACCCAATCGGTCTAGTTTAAAACGAAATTGAACATAAGTCAAAATAGGTATCGATTCGAAGGTCACGACCCTCAATATCGCATCCACACGTCTAATAATAGAAAATGTCATTTTTTAGAAAATACCAAACCCAAAAAGTACAAAAATGCAACCAAATAACCCCAAACGACCTTGAAACTGAAAATGAACATATGCTGAAATAGGTATCTATTCGAAGGTTACGACCCTCAACATCTCCTCCGAACGTCTAAAAAGAGATAATGACACTTTTTAGAAAATACTAAACAAAAAAAGTACAAAAATGCCCCCAATAACCCCAAACGACCCACCCGGTCTGGTTTAAATCGAAAATGAACATATGCCGAAATGGGTATCAATTCAAAGGTCACGACTCTCAAAATCTCCTCAACACGTCTAATAAGAGATAAGAACACTTTTTAGATAATACCAAACCCAAAAAAGTACAAAATTGCCCCCAAAAAACCCACCATGTCAGGTTTAAATCGAAAATGAACATATGCCAAAATAGGTATCGCTCGAAGGTCACGACCCTCAACATCGCATCTACACGTCTAATAAGAGATAAAGACACTTTTTAGAAAATACCAAACCCAAAAAAGTACAGAAATACGACCAAATAACCCCAAACGACCCAACCGGTCCATTTTAAAACGAAAATGAACATATGTCAAAATGGGTATCGATTCGTAGGTCACAACCCTCAACATCGCATCCACACGTCTAATAAGAGATAAGGACAGTTTTTAGAAAATTCCAAACCCAAAAAAGTACAGAAATGCCCCAAAATAACCCCAAACGGGCCACCCAGTCTGGGTTAAACAGAAAATGAAAATATGCCGAAATAGGTATCGATTAGAAGGTCACGACCCTCAACATCGCATCCATACATCTAATAAGAGATAAGGAATGTTTTTAGAAAATACCAAACCCAAAAAAGTACAGAAATGCCCATAAATAACCCCAAACGACCCACCCGGTCTGGTTGAAACTGAAAATGAACATATGCCGAAATAGGTATCGATCGAAGGTCACGACCCTCAAGAACGTATGTACACATCTAATAAGAGATAAAGAAACTTTTTACAAAACCCCATCCCGAAAAAAGTAAAGAAATGCCCCCAAATAACCAAAAACGACCCTCCCAGTCTGGTTTAAACAGAAAATGAACATATACCAAAATAGGTATCGATTAGAAGGTCACAACTCTCAACATCGCATCCACACACCAAATAAGTGATAAGGACAGTTTTTAGAAAATACCAGACCCCAAAAAGTAGAGAAATACCCCCAAATAAACCCAAACAACCCACCCGGTCTGATTGAAATTGAAAATTAACATATGCCGAAATACGTATCGATTCGAAGCTCACGAACCTAAACATCTTCTCCACACGCCTAAAAAGAGATAATGACACTTTTTAGAAAATATTAAACTATAAAAGTACAGAAATGCCCCCAAATTACCCCAAACGACCTAACCTGTCTGGTTTAAAACGAAAATGAACATATGTCGAAATAGGTATTAATTCGTAGGTCACGACCCTCAACATCGCATCCACATGTCTAATAAGAGATAAGGACACTTTTTAGAAAATACGAAATCCAAAAAAATATAGAAATGCCCCCAAATAACCCCAAATAGCCCACCATGTCAGGTTTAAGCCGAAAATGAACATATGCCGAAATAGGTATCGACTCGAAGGTTACGACCCTCAACATCGCATCTACAGGTCTAATAAGAGATAAAGGCAATTTTTAGAAAATACCAAACCCAAAAAAGTACAGAAATACCACCAAATAACCGAAACGACCCAATCGGTCTAGTTTAATATAACATATGTCAAAATAGGTATCGATTCTTAGGTCACGACCCTCAACATCGCATCCACACGTCTAATATGAGATAAGGACAGTTTTTAGAAAATTCCAAACCCAAAAACACACAAAAATGCCCCCTAATAACCCCAAACAACCCACCCGGTCAGGTTTAAACTGAAAATGAACATATGCCAAAATAGGTATCGATTTGAAGGTCACGACCCTCGACATCGTATCCACATGTCTAATAAGAGATAAGGACAGTTTTTAGAAAATACCAAACCCAAAAAAATATAGAAATGCCCCCAAATAACCCCAAACGACCCACCCGGTCTGGTTTAAATAAAAAATGAACATATGCCGAAATAGGTATCGATCGAAGGTCACGACCCTCAACATCGCATCTATATGCCTAATAAAAGATAAAGACACTTTTTAAAAAATACCAAACCCAAAAAAGTACAGAAATGCCACCAAATAACCCCAAACGACCAAACCGGCTAGATTAAAACGAAAATGAACATATGTCGAAATAGGTATCGATTCGTAGGTCACGACCCTCAACATCGCATCCACACGTCTAATAAGAGATAAGGACAGTTTTTAGAAAATACCAAACCCAAAACAGTACAAAAATGCCACCAAATAACCCCAAACGACCCACCTGGTCTGGTTTAAACTAAAAATGAACATATGCCGAAATGGGTATCGATTCGAAGCTCACGACCCTCAACATCTCCTCCACACGTCTAATAAGAGATAAGGACACTTTTTAGAAAATACCAAACCCAAAAAAGTACAGAAATGCCCCAAAATAACCCCAAACAACCCACCATGTCAGGTTTAAATCGAAAATGAACATATGCCAAAATAGGTATCGATTCGAAGGTCACGACCCTCGACATCGCATCCACACGTCTAATAAGAGATAAGGATAGTTTTTAGAAAATTCCAAATCCAAAAAAGTACAGAAATGCCCCCAAATAACCCCAAACAACCCACCCGGTCTGGTTTAACCCGAAATTGAACATAAGTCGAAATAGGTATCGATTCGAAGGTCATGACCCTCAATATCGCATCCACATGTCTAATAAGAGAAAATGTCACTTTTTCGAAAATAGGAAACCCAAAAAGTACAAAAATGCAACCAAATAACCCCAAACGACCTTGAAACTGAAAATGAACATATGCCGAAATAGGTATCTATTCGAAGGTCACGACCCTCAACATCTCCTCCGAACGTCTAAAAAGAGATAATGACACTTTTTAGAAAATACTAAACAAAAAAAGTACAAAAATGCCCCCAATAACCCCAAACGACCCACCCGGTCTGGTTTAAATAAAAAATGAACACATGTTGAAATGGGTATCAATTCAAAGGTCACGACTCTCAAAATCTCCTCAACACGTCTAATAAGAGATAAGAACACTTTTTAGAACATATCAAACCCAAAAAAGTACAAAATTGCCCCCAAAAAACCCACCATGTCAGGTTTAAATCGAAAATGAACATATGCCAAAATAGGTATCGCTCGAAGGTCATGACCCTCAACATCGCATCTACACGTCTAATAAGAGATAAAGACACTTTTTAGAAAATACCAAACCCAAAAAAGTACAGAAATACGACCAAATAACCCCAAACGACCCAATCGGTCCATTTTAAAACGAAAATGAACATATGTCAAAATAGGTATCGATTCGTAGGTCACGACCCTCAACATCGCATCCACACGTCTAATAAGAGATAAGGACAGTTTTTAGAAAATTCCAAACCCAAAAAAGTACAGAAATGCCCCCAAATATCCCCAAACGAGCCACCCAGTCTGGTTTAAACAGAAAATGAAAATATGCCAAAATAGATATCGATTAGAAGGTCACGACCCTCAACATCGCATCCATACATCTAATAAGAGATAAGGAATGTTTTTAGAAAATACCAAACCCAAAAAAGTACAGAAATGCCCATAAATAACCCCAAACGACCCACCCGGTCTGGTTTAAACTGAAAATGAACATATGCCGAAATAGGTATCGATCGAAGGTCACGACCCTCAAGAACGTATGTACACGTCTAATAAGAGATAAAGAAACTTTTTACAAAACCCCATCCCGAAAAAAGTAAAGAAATGCCCCCAAATAACCCCAAACGACCCTCCCAGTCTGGTTTAAACAGAAAATGAACATATGCCAAAATAGGTATCGATTAGAAGGTCACGACTCTCAACATCGCATCCACACGCCTAATAAGTGATAAGGACAGTTTTTAGAAAATACCAGACCCCAAAAAGTAGAGAAATGCCCCCAAATAAACCCAAACAACCCACCAAGTCTGATTGAAACTGAAAATTAACATATGCCGAAATAGGTATCGATTCCAAGCTCACGAACCTAAACATCTCCTCCACACGCCTAAAAAGAGATAATGACACTTTTTAGAAAATATTAAACAAAAAAAGTACAGAAATGCCCCCAAATTACCCCAAACGACCTAACCGGTCTGGTTTAAAACGAAAATGAACATATGTCGAAATAGGTATTGATTCGTAGGTCACGACCCTCAACATCGCATCCACACGTCTAATAAGAGATAAGGACACTTTTTAGAAAATACGAAATCCAAAAAAGTACAGAAATGCCCCCAAATAACCTAAAACGACCCACCTAGTCAGGTTTAAACAGAAAATGAACATATACCGAAATAGGTATCGATTAGAAGGTCACGACCCTCAACATCGCATCCACACGTCTAATAAGAGATAAGGACAGTTTTTAGAAAATACCAAACCCAAAAAAGTACAGAAATGCTCTCCCAAATAACCCTAAACGACCCACCCGGTCTGATTTAAATGGAAAATGAACATATGCCAAAATTGGTATCGATTCGAAGGTCACGACCCTCAACATCGCATCGACACGTCTAATAAGAGATAAGGATAGTTTTTAGAAAATACCAAACCCAAAAAAGTACAGAAATACCACCAACTAACCCAAATGACCCACCTGGTCTAGTTTAAACGGAAAAGAATATATGCCGAAATAGGTATCAATTCAAAGGTCACGACCCTCAACATCGCATCCACACGTCTAATAAGAGATAAGGATAGTTTTTGGAAAATACCAAACTCAAAAAAGTATCAAAATGCCACCTAATAACCCCAAACGACCTAACTGGTCTGGTTTAAAATGAAAATGAACATACGCCGAAATAGGTATCGAATCGAAGGTCACGACCCTCTACATCTCCTCCACACGTCTAACAAGTGATAAAGAAAGTTTTTAGAAAATACCAAACCCAAAAATGTACAGAAATGCCACCAAATAACCTCAAACGACCCAACCGGTCTGGTTTAAAACGTAAATAAACTTATGTCAAAATGGGTATCGATTCGTAGGTCATGACCTGCAACATCACATCCACACGTCTAATAAGGGATAAGGACACTTTTTAGAAAATACCAAACCCAAAAAAGTACTGAAATGCCCCTAAATAACCCCAAACGACTCACCCAGTCTGGTTTAAATAGAAAATGAACATATGCCGAAATAGGTATCGATTAGAAGGTCACGACCCTCAACATCGGATCCACACGTCTAATAAGAGATAAGGACAGTTTTTAGAAAATACCAAACACAAAAAAATACAGAAATGCCCCCAATTAACCCCAAACTACCCAACTGGTCTGGTTTAAAATGAAAATGAACATATGCAAATAGGTATCGATCCGAGGTCGACCTCAACACATCTACACATCTATAAGAATAGGATACTTTTAGATATACCACCAAAAATCGAAATGTCCCAAATAACCCCAACGACCAGCGTTAAGAAAATGAACATATGCCTAAATAGGTATCGATTCGAAGGTCACGACCCTCAACATCTCCTCCACACGTCTAACAAGAGATAAAGACACTTTTTAGAAAATACCGAACCCAAAAAAGTACAGAAATGCCACCAAATAACCCCAAACAACCCAACCGGTCTGGTTTAAAACAAAAATGAACATATATCGAAATAGGTATTGATTCGTAGGTCACGACCATCAACATCGTATCCACACGTCTAATAAGAGATAAGGACACTTTTTAGAAAATACAAAATCCAAAAAAGTACAGAAATGCCCCCAAATAACCTAAAACAGCCCACCTAGTCGGGTTTAAACAGAAAATGAACATATACCGAAATTGGTATTGATTAGAAGGTCACGACCCTCAACATCTCCTCCACACGTCTAATAAGAGATAAGGACAGTTTTTAGAAAATACCAAACCCAAATAAGTACAGAAATACTACCAAATAACCCCAAACGACCCACCCGGTCTGGTTTAAACAAAAAAAAACATATGCCAAAATAGGTATCGATTCGAAGGTCACAACCCTCAACATCGCATCCACACGTCTAATAAGAGATAAGGACACTTTTTAGAAAATACAAAATCCAAAAAAGTACAGAAATGCCCCCAAATAACCTAAAACGGCCCACCTAGTCGGGTTTAAACAGAAAATGAACATATACCAAAATAGGTATCGATTAGAAGGTCACGACCCTCAACATCGCATCCACACGTCTAATAAGAGATAAGGACAGTTTTTAGAAAATACCAAACCCAAAAAAGTACAAAAATGCTCTCCCAAATAACCCTAAACGACCCACCCGGTCTGATTTAAATGGAAAATGAACATATGCCAAAATTGGTATCGATTCGAAGGTCACGACCCTCAACATCGCATCCACACGTCTAATAAGAGATAAGGATAGTTTTTAGAAAATACCAAACCCAAAAAAGTACAGAAATGCCACCAAATAACCCCAAACGACCCACCTGGTCTGGTTTAAACGGAAAATGAACATATGCCGAAATAGGTATCGATTCGAAGGTCACGACCCTCAACATCGCATCCACACGTCTAATAAGAGATAAGGATAGTTTTTAGAAAATACCAAACCCAAAAAAGTATAGAAATGCCACCTAATAACCCCAAACGACCTAACTGGTCTGGTTTAAAATGAAAATGAACATACGCCGAAATAGGTATCGAATCGAAGGTCACGACCCTCTACATCTCCTCCACACGTCTAACAAGTGATAAAGAAAGTTTTTAGAAAATACCAAACCCAAAAATGTACAGAAATGCCACCAAATAACCTCAAACGACCCAACCGGTCTGGTTTAAAACGTAAATAAACTTATGTTGAAATGGGTATCGATTCGTAGGTCATGACCTGCAACATCACATCCACACGTCTAATAAGGGATAAGGACACTTTTTAGAAAATACCAAACCCAAAAAAGTACTGAAATGCCCCTAACTAACCCCAAACGACTCACCCAGTCTGGTTTAAATAGAAAATGAACATATGCCGAAATAGGTATCGATTAGAAGGTCACGACCCTCAACATCGGATCCACACGTCTAATAAGAGATAAGGACAGTTTTTAGAAAATACCAAACACAAAAAAATACAGAAATGCCCCCAAATAACCCCAAACGATCCACCCGGTCTGGTTCAAACAGAAAATGAACATATGCCTAAATAGGTATCGATTCGAAGGTCACGACCCTCAACATCTCCTCCACACGTCTAATAAGAGATAAGGACACTTTTTAGAAAATACCAAACCCAAAAAAGTACAGAAATGCCACCAAATAACCCCAAACAACCCAACCGGTCTGGTTTAAAACGAAAATGAACATATATCGAAATAGGTATCGATTCGTAGGTCACGACCCTCAACATCGCATCCACACGTCTAATAAGAGATAAGGACACTTTTTAGAAAACACAAAACCCAAAAAAGTACAGAAATGCCCCCAAATAACCTAAAACAGCCCACCTAGTCGGTTTAAACAGAAAATGAACATATACTAAATTGGTATTGATTAGAAGGTCACGACCCTCAACATCTCCTCCACACGTCTAATAAGAGATAAGGACACTTTTTAGAAAATACCAAACCCAAAAAAGTACAGAAATGCCCCCAAATAACCCCAAACGACCCACCCGGTCTGGTTTAAAACAAAAATAAACATATGCCAAAATAGGTATCGATTCGAAGGTCACAACCCTCAACATCGTATCCACACGTCTAATAAGAGATAAGGACACTTTTTAGAAAATACAAAATCCAAAAAAGTACAGAAATGCCCCCAAATAACCTAAAACAGCCCACCTAGTCGGGTTTAAACAGAAAATGAACATATACCGAAATTGGTATTGATTAGAAGGTCACGACCCTCAACATCGCATCCACACGTCTAATAAGAGATAAGGACAGTTTTTAGAAAATACCAAACCCAAAAAAGTACAAAAATGCCCCCAAATAACCCTAAACGACCCACCCGGTCTGGTTTAAACCAAAAATGAACATATGCCAAAATTGGTATCGATTCGAAGGTCACGACCCTCAACATCGCATCCACACGTCTAATAAGAGATAAGGATACTTTTTAGAAAATACCAAACCCAAAAAAGTATAGAAATGCCACCAAATAACCCCAAATGACCCACCCGGTCTAGTTTAAAACGAAAATGAACATATGCCGAAATAGGTATCGATTCGAAGGTCACGACCCTCAACATCGCATCCACACGTCTAATAAGAGATAAAGACACTTTTTAGAAAATACCAAACCCAAAAAAGTACAAAAATGCCACCAAATAACCCCAAACGACCCACCCGGTCTGGTTTAAAACGAAAATGAACATATGTCAAAATAGGTATCGATTCGAAGGTCACGACCCTCAACATCTCATCCACACGTCTAATAAGAGATAAGGACACTTTTTAGAAAATACCAAACCCAAAAAAGTACAGAAATGCCCCAAATAACCCCAAACGACCCACCCGGTCTGGTTTAAAACGAAAATGAACATATGCCAAAATAGGTATCGATTAGAAGGTCACGACCCTCAACATCGCATCCACACGTCTAATAAGAGATAAGGACACTTTTTAGAAAATACCAAACCCAAAAAAGTACAGAAATGCCCCCTAAATAACCCCAAACGACCCACCCGGTCTGGTTTAAATAGAAAATGAACATATGTCGAAATAGGTATCGATTAGAAGGTCACGACCCTCAACATCGCATCCACACGTCTAATAAGAGATAAGGACAGTTTTTAGAAAATACCAAACACAAAAAAATACAGAAATGCCCCCAAATAACCCCAAACGATCCACCCGGTCTGGTTCAAACAGAAAATGAACATATGCCTAAATAGGTATCGATTCGAAGGTCACGACCCTCAACATCTCCTCCACACGTCTAACAAGAGATAAAGACACTTTTTAGAAAATACCGAACCCAAAAAAGTACAGAAATGCCACCAAATAACCCCAAACAACCCAACCGGTCTGGTTTAAAACAAAAATGAACATATATCGAAATAGGTATTGATTCGTAGGTCACGACCATCAACATCGTATCCACACGTCTAATAAGAGATAAGGACACTTTTTAGAAAATACAAAATCCAAAAAAGTACAGAAATGCCCCCAAATAACCTAAAACAGCCCACCTAGTCGGGTTTAAACAGAAAATGAACATATACCGAAATTGGTATTGATTAGAAGGTCACGACCCTCAACATCGCATCCACACGTCTAATAAGAGATAAGGACAGTTTTTAGAAAATACCAAACCCAAATAAGTACAGAAATACTACCAAATAACCCCAAACGACCCACCCGGTCTGGTTTAAACAAAAAAGAACATATGCCAAAATAGGTATCGATTCGAAGGTCACAACCCTCAACATCGTATCCACACGTCTAATAAGAGATAATGATACTTTTTAGAAAATACCAAACCCAAAAAAGTACAGAAATGCCACCAAATAACCCCAAACAACCTAATTGGTCTGGTTTAAAACGAAAATGAACATACGACGAAATAGGTATCGAATCGAAGGTCACGACCCTCTACATCTCCTCCACATGTCTAACAAGAGATAAAGACACTTTTTAGAAAATACCAAACCCAAAAAAGTACAGAAATGCCACTAAATAACCCCAAACGACCCAATTGGTCTGGTTTAAAACGTAAATAAACTTATGTCGAAATGGGTATCGATTCGTAGGTCGCGACCTGCAACATCACATCCACACGTCTAATAAGGGATAATGACACTTTTTAGAAAATACCAAACCCAAAAAAGTACTGAAATGCCCCTAAATAACCTCAAACGACCCACCCAGTCTGGTTTAAATAGAAAATGAACATATGCCGAAATAGGTATCGATTAGAAGGTCACGACCCTCAACATCGGATCCACACGTCTAATAAGAGATAATGACAGTTTTTAGAAAATACCAAACCCAAAAAAATACAGAAATGCCCCCAATTAACCCCAAACGACCCACCCGATTTGGTTTAAACTGAAAACGAACATATGCCGAAATAGGTTTCGATTCGAAGGTCACGACCCTCAACAACTCCTCCACATGTCAAATATGAGATAATGACACTTTTTAGAAAATACCAAACAAAAATATTACAGAAATGCCCCAAAACAACCCCAAACGACCCACCCGGTCTGGTTTAAACCGAAAATGAACATATGCCGAAATAGGTATCAATCGAAGGTCACGGCCCTCAACATCGCATCTACACATCAAATAAGAGATAAAGACACTTTTTAGAAAATTCCAAACCCAAAAAAGTACAAAAATGCCACCAATTAACCCCAAACGACGCAACCGGTCTTGTTTAAAATGAAAATGAACATATGTCCAATTAGGTATCGATTCGTTGGTCACGACCCTAAACATCGCATCGACACGTCTAATATGAGATAAGGACAGTTTTTAGAAAATACCAAACCCAAAAAAGTACCAAAATACCACCAAATAACCCCAAACGACCCACCCGGTCTGGTTTAAACAGAAAATGAATATATGCCGAAATGGGTATCGATTCGAAGGTCACGACCCTCAGCATCTCCTCCACACGTATAATATGAGATAAGGACACTCTTTAGAAAATACCAAACCCAAAAAAGTAGAGAAATGCCCCCAAATAACCCTAAACGACCCACCCTGTCTGGTTCAAACCGAAAATGAACATATGTCGAAATAGGTATCGATTCAAAGGTCACGACCCTCAACATCGCATCCACACATCTAATAAGAGATAAGTACACTTTTTAGAAATCCCCAACCCAAAAAAAGTACAGAAATGCCCCCAAATAACCCCAAACGACCCACCCAGTCTGGTTTAAACAGAAAATGAACATATGCCAAAATAGGTATCGATTAGATGGTCACAACCCTCAACATCGCATCCACACATCTAATAAGAGATAATGACACTTTGTAGGAAATACAAAACAAAAAAAGTACAAAAATGCCCCCAAATAACCCCAAACGACCTAACCGGTCTAGTTTAAACCGAAAACAAACATGTGCCAAAACAGGTATCGATTCGAAGGTCAGGACCCTCAACATCGTATCTACACGTCTAATAAAGGATAAAGACACCTTTTAGAAATTACCTAACCCAAAACAGTACAGAAATGCCACAAAATAACCCCAAGCGACATAACCGGTCTGGTTTAGAACGAAAATGAACATATGTCGAAATTGGTATTGATTCGTAGGTCACGACCCTCAACATGTCCTCCACACGTCTAACTAGAGATAAAGACACTTTTTAGAAAATACCAAACCCAAAAAAGTGCGGAAATGCCACCAAATAACCCAAAATGATCCAACTAGTCTAGTTTAAAACAAAAATGAACATATGTCGAAATAGTTATCGATTCGTAGGTCACGACCCTCAACATCGCATCCACACGTCTTATAAGAGATAAGGACACTTTACAAAAAATACCAAACCCAAAAAAATATAGAAATGCCCCCAAATAACCCCAAACGATCCACCCGGTCTGGTTTAAATCGAAAATGAACATATGCCGAAATAGGTATCGATCGAAGGTCACGACCCTCAACATCGCATCTATACGTCTAATAAAAGATAAAGACACTTTTTAAAAAATATCAAACCCAAAAAAGTACAAAAATGCCACCAAATAACCCCAAACGACCAAACCGGCTAGATTAAAACGAAAATGAACATATGTCGAAATAGGTATTGATTCATAGGTCACGACCCTCAACATCGCATCCACACGTCTAATAAGAGATAAGGACACTTTTTGGAAAATACGAAATCCAAAAAAGTATAGAAATGCCCCCAAATAACCTAAAACGACCCACCTAGTCAGGTTTAAACAGAAAATGAACATATACCGAAATAGGTATCGATTAGAAGGTCACGACCCTCAACATCGCATCCACACGTCTAATAAGAGATAAAGACAGTTTTTAGAAAATACCAAACCCAAAAAAGTACAGAAATGCCACCAAATAACCCTAAACGACCCACCCGGTCTGATTTAAACGGAAAATGAACATATGCCGAAATTGGTATTGATTCGAAGGTCAGGACCCTCAACATCGCATCTACACTTCTAATAAGAGATATGGGCAGTTTTTAGAAAATACCAAACCCAAAAAAGTACAGAAATACCACCAAATAACCCAAACGACCCACCCGGTCTGGTTTAAACGAAAAAGAACATATGCCGAAATAGGTATCGATTCGAAGGTCACGACCCTCAACATCGCATCCACACGTCTAATAAGAGATAAGGATAGTTTTTAGAAAATACCAAACTCAAAAAAGTACAGAAATGCCACCTAATAACCCCAAACGACCTAACTGGTCTGGTTTAAAACGAAAATGAACATACGCCGAAATAGGTATCGAATCGAAGGTCACGACCCTCTACATCTCCTCCACACGTCTAACAAGAGATAAAGACACATTTTTTAAAATACCAAACCCAAAAAAGTATAGAAATGCCACCAAATAACCCCAAACGACCCAACCGGTCTGGTTTAAAACGTAAATAAATATGTCAAAATGGGTATCGATTCGTAGGTCATGACCCGCAACATCACATCCACACGCCTAATAAGGGATAAGGACACTTTTTAGAAAATACCAAACCCAAAAAAGTACTGAAATGCCCCTAAATAACCCCAAACGACCCACCCAGTCTGGTTTAAATAGAAAATGAACATATGCCAAAATAGGTATCGATTAGAAGGTCACGACCCTCAACATTGGATCCACACGTCTAATAAGAGATAAGGACAGTTTTTAGAAAATACCAAACACAAAAAAATACAGAAATGCCCCTAATTAACCGCAAACTACCCAACTGGTCTGGTTTAAAATGAAAATGAACATAAGTCGAAATAGGTATCGATCCATAGGTCACGACCCTCAACATCGCATCTACACATCTAATAAGAGATAAGGATACTTTTTAGATATACCCAAACCAAAAAAATATAGAAATGTCCCCAAATAACCCCAAACGATCCACCTGGTCTGGTCCAAACAGAAAATGAACATATGCCTAAATAGGTATCGATTCGAAGGTCACGACCCTCAACATCCCCTCCACACGTCTAACAAGAGATAAAGACACTTTTTAGAAAATACCGAACCCAAAAAAGTACAGAAACGCCACCAAATAACCCCAAACAACCCAACCGGTCTGGTTTAAAACGAAAATGAACATATATCGAAATAGGTATTGATTCGAAGGTCACGACCCTCAACATCGCATCCACACATCTAATAAGAGATAAGGATAGCTTTTAGAAAATGCCAAACTCAAAACAGTACAGAAATGCCACCTAATAACCCCAAACGACCTAACTAGTCTGGTTTAAAACGAAAATGAACATACGCCGAAATAGGTATCGAATCGAAGGTCACGACCCTCTACATCTCCTCCACACGTCTAACAAGAGATAAAGACACTTTTTTGAAAATACCAAACCCAAAAAAGTATAGAAATGCCACCAAATAACCCCAAACGACCCAACCGGTCTGGTTTAAAACGTAAATAAACATATGTCAAAATGGGTATCGATTCGTAGGTCACGACCCGCAACATCACATCCACACGCCTAATAAGGGATAAGGACACTTTTTAGAAAATACCAAACCCAAAAAAGTACAGAAATGCCCCCAAATAACCCCAAATGATCCACCCGGTCTGGTTTAAATAAAAAATGAACATATGCCGAAATAGGTATCGATCGAAGGTCACGACCCTCAACATCGCATCTATACGTCTAATAAAAGATAAAGACACTTTTTAAAAAATACCAAACCCAAAAAAGTACAGAAATGCCACCAAATGACCCCAAACGACCAAACCGTCTAGATTAAAACAAAAATGAACATATGTCGAAATAGGTATCGATTCATAGGTCACGACCCTCAACATCGCATCCACACGTCTAATAAGAGATAAGGACACTTTTTAGGAAACCCCAACCCGAAAAAGTTCTGAAATGCCACCAAATAACCCCAAACGATCCACCCGGTCTGGTTTAAATAAAAAATGAACATATGCCGAAATAGGTATCGATCGAAGGTCACGACCCTCAACATCGCATCTATACATCTAATAAAAGATAAAGACACTTTTTAAAAAATACCAAACCCAAAAGAGTACAGAAATGCCACCAAATAACCCCAAACGACCAAACCGGCTAGATTAAAACGAAAATGAACATATGTCGAAATAGGTATCGATTCATAGGTCACGACCCTCAACATCGCATCCACACATCTAATAAGAGATAAGGACACTTTTTAGGAAACCCCAACCCGAAAAAGTACAGAAATGCAACCAAATAACCCCAAACAACCGACCATGTCAGGTTTAAACCGAAAATTGCATATGCCAAAATAGGTTACGATTCGAAGGTCACGACCCTCAACATCGTATCCACACGTCTAATAAGAGATAAGGATAGTTTTTAGAAATTTCCAAACCTAAAAAAGTACAGAAATGCCCCCAAATATCCCCAACGACCCACCCAGTCTGGTTTAAAACTAAAATGAACATATGTCGAAATAGGTATCGATTCGAAGGTCACGACCCTCAACATCGCATCCACACGTCTAATAAGACATAAGGAAACTTTTTAGAAAATCCCAACTCGAAAAAAGTACAGAAATGCCCAAAAATAATCCCAAACGACCCACCCGGTCTGTTTAAATAGAAAATGAACATATGCCCTAATTGGTATCGATTAGCAAGGTCACGACCCTCAACATCGCATCCACACGTCTAATAAGACATAAGGAAACTTTTTAGAAAATCCCAACTCGAAAAAAGTACAGAAATGCCCAAAAATAACCCCAAACGACCCACCCGGTCTGTTTAAATAGAAAATGAACATATGCCCTAATTGGTATCGATTAGCAAGGTCACGACCCACAACATCGCATCCACATGTCTATTAAGTAATAAGGACAATTTTTAGAAAATACCAAACCCAAAAAAGTACCGAAATGCCCCCAAATAACCCCAATCAACCTACCCGATCTGGTTTAAATTGAAAATGAACATATGCCGAAATAGGTATCCATTCGAAGGTCACGACCCTCAACATCTCCTCCACACGTCTAATAAGCGATAAGGACAATTTTTAGAAAATACCAAACAAAAAAAGGACAGAAATGTCCCCAAATAACCCCAAACGACCCACCCGGTCATGTTTAAACCGAAAACGAACATATGCCGAAATGGGTATCGATTCGAAGGTCACGACTCTCAACATCTCCTCTACACGTCTAATAATCGATACGGATACTTTTTAGAAAATACTGAACCCAAAAAAGTTCAGAAATGCCCCCAAATAACCCCAAACAACCCACCATGTCAGGTTTAAGCCGAAAATGAACATATGCCGAAATAGGTATCGACTCGAAGGTCACGACCCTCAACATCGCATCTACACGTCTAATAAGAGATAAAGACAATTTTTAGAAAATACCAAACCCAAAAAAGTACAGAAATACCACCAAATAACCCCAAACGACCCAATCGGTCTAGTTTAAAACGAAAATGAACATATGTCAAAATAGGTATCGATTCGTAGGTCACGACCCTCAACATCGCATCCACACGTCTAATATGAGATAAGGACAGTTTTCAGAAAATTCCAAACCCAAAAAAGTACAAAAATGCCCCCTAATAACCCCAAACGACCCACCCAGTCTGGTTTAAACTGAAAATGAACATATGCCAAAATAGGTATCGATTCGAAGGTCACGACCCTCAACATCGTATCCACACGTCTAATAAGAGATAAGGATAGTTTTTATCAAATACCAAACCCAAAAAAATATAGAAATGCCCCCAAATAACCCCAAACGACCCACCCGGTCTGGTTTAAATCGAAAATGAACATATGCCGAAATAGGTATCGATCTAAGGTCACGACCCTCAACATTGCATCTATACGCCTAATAAAAGATAGACACTTTTTAAAAAATACCAAACCCAAAAAAGTGCAGAAATGCCATCAAATAACCCCAAACGACCAAACCGGCTAGATTAAAACGAAAATGAACATATGTCGAAATAGGTATCGACTCGTAGGTCACGACCCTCAACATCGTATCCACACATCTAATAAGAGATAAGGATAGTTTTTAGAAAATACCAAACCCAAAACAGTACAAAAATGCCACCAAATAACCCCTAACGACCCACCTGGTCTGGTTTAAATCGAAAATGACCATATGCCGAAATGGGTATCGATTCGAAGCTCACGACCCCCAACATCTCCTCCACACGTCTAATAAGAGGTAAGGACACTTTTTAGAAAATACCAAACCCAAAAAAGTACAGAAATGCCCCCAAATAACCCCAAACAACCCACCATGTCAGGTTTAAATCGGAAATGAACATTTGCCAAAAGAGGTATCGATTCGATGGCCACGACCCTCAACATCACATCTACACGTCTAATAAGAGATAAGAATAGTTTTAAGAAAATTCCAAATCCAAAAAAGTACAGAAATGCCCCCAAATAACCCCAAACGACCCACCCGGTCTGGTTTAACCCGAAATTGAACATAAGTCGAAATAGGTATCGATTCGAAGGTCACGACCCTCAATATCGCATCCACACGTCTAATAAGAGAAAATGTCACTTTTTAGAAAATACCAAACCCAAAAAGTACAAAAATGCAACCAAATAACCCCAAGCGACCTTGAAATTGAAAATGTACATATACCGAAATAGGTATCTATTCGAAGGTCACGACCCTCAACATCTCCTCCGAATGTCTAAAAAGGGATAATGACACTTTTTAGAAAATTCTAAACAAAAAAAGTACAAAAATGCCCCCAAATAACCCCAAACAACCCACCCGGTCTGGTTTAAATTGAAAATGAACATATGCCGAAATGGGTATCAATTCAAAGGTCACGACCCTCAAAATCTCCTCCACATGTCTAATAAGAGATAAGAACACTTTTTAGAAAATACCAAACCCAAAAAAGTACAAAATTGCCCCCAAAAAACCCACCATGTCAGATTTAAATAAAAAATGAACATATGCAAAAATAGGTATCGCTCGAAGGTCACAACCCTCAACATCATATCTACACGTCTAATAAGAGATAAAGACACTTTTTACAAAATACCAAACCCAAAAAAGTACAGAAATACGACCAAATAACCCCAAACGACCCAATCGGTCCATTTTAAAACGAAAATGAACATATTTCAAAATAGGTATCGATTAGTAGGTCACGACCCTCAACATCGCATCCACACGTCTAATAAGAGATAAGGACAGTTTTTAGAAAATCCAAACCCAAAAAAGTAAAGAAATGCCCCCAAATAACCCCAAACGACACTCCCAGTCTGGTTTAAATAGAAAATGAACATATGCCAAAATAGGTATCGATTAGAAGGTCACGACTCTCAACATCGCATCCACTAGCCTAATAAGTGATAAGGACAGTTTTTAGAAAACACCAGACCCCAAAAAGTAGAGAATTGTCCCCAAATAAACCCAAACAACCCACCCGGTCTGATTGAAACTGAGAATTAACATATGCCGAAATAGGTATCGATTCGAAGCTCACGAACCTAAACATCTCCTCCACACGCCTAAAAAGAGATAATGACACTTTTTAGAAAATATTAAACAAAAAAAGTACAGAAATGCCCCCAAATTACCCCAAACGACCCACCCAGTTTGGTTTAAACCGAAAATGAACATATGCCGAAATGGGTATCAATTTGAAGGCCACGACCCTCAACATCTCCTCCACATGTCTAATAAGAGATAAGAACACTTTTTAAAAAATACCAAACCCAAAAAAGTACAGAAATGCCCACAAATAACCCAAAACAACCCACCATGTCAGGTTTAAACCGAAAATGCACATATGCCAAAATAGGTATCGATTCGAAGGTCACGACCCTCAACATCGCATCCACACGTCTAATAAGAGATAAGGACAGTTTTTAGAAAGTTCCAAACCCAAAAAAGTACAGAAATGCCCCCAAATAACCCCAAACGACCCACCCGTTTTGATTTATACTGAAAATGAACATATGCCGAAATAGGTATCGATTCGAAGGTCACGACCCTCAACATCTCCTCCACACGTCTAACAAGAGATAAGGACACTTTTTAGAAAATACCAAACCCAAAAAAGTACAGAAATGCCCCCAAATAACCTCAAACAACCCACCATGTCAGGTTTAAATTGAAAATGAACATAGGCAGAAATAGGTATCGATTCGAAGGTCACGACCCTCAACATCGCATCCATACGTCTAATAAGAGATAAGGATAGTTTTTTGAAAATTACAACCCCAAAAAAGTATAGATATGCCCCCAAAGAACCCCAAACGACCCACTCGGTCTGGTTTAAACCCATAATGAACAAATGTCAAAATAGGTATCGATTCGAAGGTCACGACCCTCAACATCGCATCCACACGTCTAATAAGAGAAAATGTCACTTTTTAGACATTACCAAACCCAAAAAAGTACAGAAATGCCACCAAATAACCCCAAACGACCTTGAAACTGAAAATGAACATATGCCGAAATAGGTATCGATTCGAAGGTCACACGACCCTCAACATCTCCTCCAAACCTCTAAAAAGAGATAATGACACTTTTTAGAAAATATTAAACAAAAAAAGGACAAAAATGCCCCCAAATAACCCCAAATGACTCATTAGGGCTGGTTTAAACCGAAAATGAACATATGCCGAAATGGGTATCAATTCAAAGGTCACGACCCTCAACATCACCTCCACAAGTCTAATAAGAGATAAGAACACTTTTTAGAAAATACCAAACCCAAAAAAGTACAAAATTGCCCCCAAATAACCCCAAAAAACCCACCATGTCAGGTTTAAATCGAAAATGAACATATGCCAAAATAGGTATCGATCGATGGTCACGACCCTCAACATCGCATATGCTCATCTGATAAGAGATAAAGACACTTTTTAGAAAATACAAAACCTAAAAAGGTATAGAAATACCACCAAAAAACCCCAAACGACCCAACCGGTCCAGTTTAAAACAAAAATGAACATATGTCAAAAAAGGTATCGATTCGTAGGTCACGACCCACAACATCGCATCCACAAGTCTAATAAGACATAAGGACCATTTCTAGGAAATTCCAAACCCAAAAAAGTACAGAAATGCCCCCAAATAACCCCAAACAACCCACCCAGTCTTGTTTAAACTGAAAATGAACATATGCCGAAATAGGTATCGATTCGAAGGTCACGACCCTCAACATCGTATCCACACATCTAATAAGAGATAAGGACAGTTTTTAGAAAATACCAAACCCAAGATAGTACAAAAATGCCACCAAATAACCCCAAACGACCCAGCTAGTCTAGTTTAAACTGAAAATGAACATATGCCAAAATGGGTATCGATTCGAAGGTCACGACCCTCAACATCTCTTCCACACGTCTAATAAGAGATAAAGACACTTTTTAAAAAATACCTAATCCAAAAAAGTACAGAAATGCCACCAAATAACCCCAAATGACCAAACCGGCTAGATTAAAACGAAAATGAACATATGTCGAAATAGGTATCGATTCATAGGTCAAGACCCTCAACATCGCATCCACACGTCTAATAAGAGAAAAGGACACTTTTTAGGAAACCCCAACCCGAAAAAGTTCTGAAATGCCACCAAATAACCCCAATTGATCCACCCGGCCTGGTTTAAATAAAAAATGAACATATGCCCGAAATAGGTATCGATTGAAGGTCACGACCCTCAACATCGCATCTATACATCTAATGAAAGATAAAGACACTTTTTAAAAAATACCAAACCCAAAAATGTACAGAAATGCCACCAAATAACCCCAAATGACCAAACCGGCTAGATTAAAACGAAAATGAACATATGTCGAAATAGGTATCGATTCATAGGTCACGACCCTCAACATCGCATCCACACATCTAATAAGAGATAAGGACACTTTTTAGGAAACCCCAACCCGAAAAAGTACAGAAATGCCACCTAATAACCCCAAACAACTGACCATGTCAGGTTTAAACCGAAAATGAACATATGCCAAAATAGGTTTCGATTCGAAGGTCACGACCCTCAACATCGTATCCACACGTCTAATAAGAGATAAGGATAGTTTTTAGAAATTTCCAAACCTAAAAAAGTACAGAAATGCCCCCAAATATGCCCAACGACCCACCCAGTCTAGTTTAAAACTAAAATGAACATATGTCGAAATAGGTATCGATTCGAAGGTCACGACCCTCAACATCTCCTCCACACGTCTAATAAGAGATAAGGACACTTTTTAGAAAATACCAAACAAAAAAAGTACAGAAATGTCCCCAAATAACCCCAAACGATCCACCCGGTCTGGTTTAAACCGAAAACGAACATATGCCGAAATGGGTATCGATTCGAAGGTCATGACCCTCAACATCTCCTCTACACATCTAATAAGAGATACGGATACTTTTTAGAAAACACTGAACCCAAAAAAGTACATAAATGCCCCCAAATAACCCCAAACAGCCCACCATGTCAGGTTTAAGCCGAAAATGAACATATGCCGAAATAGGTATCGACTCGAAGGTCACGACCCTCAACATAACATCTACATGTCTAATAAGAGATAAAGACAATTTTTAGAAAATACCAAACCCAAAAAAGTACAGAAATACCACCAAATAACCCCAAACGACCCAATCGGTCTAGTTTAAAACGAAAATGAACATATGTCAAAATAGGTATCGATTCGTAGGTCACGACCCTCAACATCGCATCCACACGTCTAATATGAGATAAGGACAATTTTCAGAAAATTCCAAACCCAAAAAAGTACAGAAATGCCCCCTAATAACCCCAAACGACCCACCTGGTCTGGTTTAAACTGAAAATGAACATATGCCGAAATAGGTATCGATTCAAAGGTCACGACCCACAACATCGTATCCACACGTCTAATAAGAGATAAGGATAGTTTTTAGAAAATACCAAACCCAAAAAAATATAGAAATGCCCCCAAATAACCCCAAACGACCCACACGATCTAGTTTAAATCGAAAATGAACATATGCCGAAATAGGTATCGATCTAAGGTCACGACCCTCAACATTGCATCTATACGCCTAATAAAAGATAAAGACACTTTTTAAAAAATACCAAACCCAAAAAAGTACAGAAATGCCACCAAATAACCCCAAACGACCAAATCGGCTAGATTAAAACGAAAATGAACATATGTCGAAATAGGTATCGATTCGTAGGTCACGACCCTCAACATCGCATCCACACATCTAATAAGAGATAAGGACAGTTTTTAGAAAATACCAAACCCAAAACAGTACAAAAATGCCACCAAATAACCCCAAACGACCCACCTGGTCTGGTTTAAACTGAAAATGAACATATGCCAAAATGGGTATCGATTCGAAGCTCACGACCCTCAACATCTCCTCCACACGTCTAATAAGAGAAAATGTCACTTTTTAGAAAATACCAAACCCAAAAAAGTACAAAAATGCCCCCAAATAACCCCAAACAACCCACCATGTCAGGTTTAAACCGAAAATGAACATATGCCAAAATAGGTATCGATTCGAAGGTCACGACCCTCAACATCGCATCTACACGTTTAATAAGAGATAAGAATAGATTTTAGAAAATCCCAAACCCAAAAAAGTACAGAAATGCCCCCAAATAACCCCAAACGACCCACCAGGTCTGGTTTAACCCCAAATTGAACATAAGTCGAAATGGGTATCGATTCGAAGGTCACGACCCTCAATATCGCATCCACACGTCTAATAAGAGAAAATGTCACTTTTTAGAAAATATCAAACCCAAAAAGTACAAAAATGCAATCAAATAACCCCAAACGACCTTGAAACTGAAAATGAACATATGCCGAAATAGGTATCAATTCGAAGGTCACAACCCTCAACATCTCCTCCGAACATCTAAAAAGAGATAATGACACTTTTTAGAAAATACAAAACAAAAAAAGTACAAAAATGCCCCCAAATAACCCGAAACGACCCACCCGGTCTGGTTTAAATCGAAAATGAACATATGCCGAAATGGGTATCAATTCAAAGGTCACGACCCTCAAAATCTCCTCAACACGTCTAATAAGAGATAAGAACACTTTTTAGAAAATACCAAACCCAAAAAAATACAAAATTGCCCCAAAAAAACCCACCATGTCAGGTTTAAATCGAAAATGAACATATGCCAAAATAGGTATCGCTCAAAGGTCACGACCCTCAACATCGCATCTACACGTCTAATAAGAGATAAAGACACTTTTTAGAAAATACCAAACCCAAAAAAGTACAAAAATACGACCAAATAACCCAAACGACCCAACCGGTCCATTTTAAAATGAAAATGAACGTATTTCAAAATTGGTATCGATTCGTAGGTCACGACCCTCAACATCGCATCCACACGTCTAATAAGAGATAAGGACAATTTTTAGAAAATTCCAAACCCAAAAAAGTACAGAAATGCCCCCAAATAACCCCAAACGAGCCACCCAGTCTGGTTTAAACAGAAAATGAAAATATGCCGAGATAGGTATCGATTAGAAGGTCATGACCCTCAACATCGCATCCATGCATCTAATAAGAGATAAGGAATGTTTTTAGAAAATACCAAACCCAAAAAAGTACAGAAAGACCCATAAATAACCCCAAACGACCCACCCTGTCTGGTTTAAACTGAAAATGAACATATGCCGAAATAGGTATCGATCGAAGGTCACGACCCTCAAGAACGTATGTACACGTCTAATAAGAGATAAAGAAACTTTTTACAAAACCCCATCCCGAAAAAAGTAAAGAAATACCCCCAAATAACCCCAAACGACCCTCCCAGTCTGGTTTAAACAGAAAATGAACATATGCCAAAATAGGTATCGATTAGAAGGTCGAGACTCTCAACATCGCATCCACACGCCTAATAAGTGATAAGGACAGTTTTTAGAAAATACCAGACCCCAAAAAGTAGAGAAATGCCCCCAAATAAACCCAAACAACCCACCCGGTCTGATTGAAACTGAAAATTAACATATGCCGAAATAGGTATCGATTCGAAGCTCACGAACCTAAACACCTCCTCCACACGCCTAAAAAGAGATAATGACACTTTTTAGAAAATATTAAACAAAAAAAGTACAGAAATACCCCCAAATTACCCCAAACGACCCACCCAGTTTGGTTTAAACCGAAAATGAACATATGCCGAAATGGGTATCAATTCAAAGGCCACGACCCTCAACATCTCCTCCACACGTCTAATAAAAGATAAGAACACTTTTTAGAAAATACCAAACCAAAAAAAGTACAGAAATGCCCACAAATAACCCCAAACAACCCACCATGTCAGGTTTAAACCGAAAATGAACATATGCCAAAATAGGTATCAATTCGAAGGTCAGGACCCTCAACATCTCCTCCACACGTCTAATAAGAAATAAGACACTTTTTAGAAAGTTCCAAACCCAAAAAAGTACAGAAATGCCCCCAAATAACCCCAAACGACCCACCCATTTTGGTTTATACTGAAAATGAACATATGCCGAAATAGGTATCGATTCGAAGGTCACGACCCTCAACATCGTATCCACACGTCTAATAAGGGATAAGGACACTTTTTAGAAAATACCAAACCCAAAAAAGTACAGAAATGCCCCCAAATAACCCCAAACAACCCACTATGTCAGGTTTAAACTGAAAATGAACATATGCAGAAATAGGTATCGATTCGAAGGTCACGACCCTCAACATCGTATCCATACGTCTAATAAGAGATAAGGATAGTTTTTAGAAAATTACAAACCCAAAAAAGTATAGATATGCCCCCAAAGAACCCCAAATGACCCACCCGGTATGGTTTAAACCCATAATGAACATATGTCAAAATAGGTATCGATTCGAAGGTCACGAACCTCAGCATCGCATCAACACGTCTAATAAGAGAAAAGGTCACTTTTTAGAAAATACCAAACCCAAAAAAGTACAGAAATGCCACCAAATAACCCCAAACGACCTTGAAACTAAAAATGAACATATACCAAAATAGGTATCGATTCGAAGGTCACACGACCCTCAACATCTCCTCCAAACCTCTAAAAAGAGATAATGACACCTTTTAGAAAATATTAAACAAAAAAAGTACAAAAATGCCCCCAAATAACCCCAAATGACTCAATAG